>NW_020955307.1:872180-986850 GCF_003031625.1 Empidonax traillii
AAGACTAAAATAAGATTTAAAGAATAGCTAAGACATAAGCTATGTGCCTTTTGGTTTCCTCCAAATCATGTGAGCCTGTATTTCTCAGATTAAAAAAATCCCATAAAAAATGAGGAAATAATGCAGTGTCCTCTACCTGAGCAAGCTACCAGTTTCATTTCAGAAGGAGGTCTGTATTAGGCCTTTTCCACACACCTGGCAGAAAGACTGTGATGAGACATGCTTTAAACATTGTCTAATGCCTAAGGGTAGGCAACAAGCTGCTTCTTTAAAAGCAATAATGAGAAAAAACAAGTTATATGCATTACAGCACTCCTTTCTCTCCTTTCTTGCCACTGTATTTAAGGCTGTGTCAGCATTCTGGCTTGAAACCCCTGTTTTCAGGGGCTTTACAATTCACTCATAAAAATGAGTTCCAAGCTGAAACTTGGCACATAAGCTTTCGGCCTAAGAGCAAATATTTTTTACAAATTGACAAAACTAAAATCCTTTTGGTTGCTTCTAGGTTGAAAAGGCAATGTTCCCTCTCTCTCCCACACTCAAACTGTAGCAAACTCACTGTGCAGTTCACTTTATACAACTATAAATAAAAATGTTTTGCAGGACCTCAGTCTATTAAATGGATTTGGGTACTTTCAGTAGTTGTTTTTTGAAAGCATTCAGTAACTCAGGGATGAAAGATAAGCTCAATGACATACATAGTTAATTATTCTATTTTCTCTCCTGTTACTCTTTACTGTATTAAGTTTCATGGTGATGTACATAATAGGAGAAAGATTATTAAGCATGCAGAATACTCAGTTCTAGTGATAGGTTAGATCAGAAACTTCACAAGCCAAATTTGTCAACGGCATAGCCACATTTACTGCAAAGGATTCACACAGCAGCTGCTTAAAAATGCATAAACATGTATTTAACAAACTAAATGTGAATGGATATGATGAGCTTCTTATAGACTCTGATGCAATAAAATATATTTTAAAAGTCCCTTAATAGGTTTTAACTTAATTAGGTCAATATGTGTGTTTAAAGCTTAATATATATGATTGTGTCAATAAGTGGCATTTGGGGGATTTTAAAACATAGATTTTTAAAGATTTTAGTTTGGTGTTTTTAACAAAGGTAAAATAAAAAGTTTTTAGTGGTTTTTTTTTTTTTTTAAACCTGCAGGCTAAGGTATAAACCAGACAGGGTCAAGAAATTAAAAGTGAAGGCTGACATTATGCTTCAAAATTGCAGAGGGCCAAACACAGCATGGGAGGTGTCAATATTGTACATGCTGCATTGCTCTGACAAGTTGTACAAGTGAAGGATAAAGTGGGAAAGAGTTAAAATGAGATCTGATCTATCTTTTTGATGACTGTATTTCTGACATAGCTTAGATTGACCTAGACCTTTTACTTTAAGTTAGGAATCTTACACTTCCATATTTTGTTTTGAATTCAGCTTTTTCTTCTAAATGCACACAGTTTTTAGAAGCCAAACTTGTTTGATACTTTGATTTTTTTTGCCTTAATTTATAAGTTACCAATAGTTTATTGCCTTCTAAAGCTTTTTGATTCATGCTCTGTTTGCTTTCCCTCTGTGAGGTTTATGGCCATGGGACCTAATTTGCTGGTTTCATTATGTATGTTAGACAAAATCTGTATTGCTAACAGGGCTCAGTTTGGGTCTGAAAGTTTTATTTCTAAAGTTAAACCATTACTGTGCAACAAATAGTTACTCAGAAAACGTCCTTGCATTTGTCAGTTCCCTGAAGTCGACAACTGATTTGAACTCTTTGTATTTAAACTAATTTAACCAGGCAGTAGCATTCCAAACAAGCCAGTGTTATCACAGTGCACCGCACAGGCCTGCACACACAACTTTCTAGGCAGAGTTTCTTAAGCAACACAAAACAAGAGCTGCCAGCAGTGAGGAACATTTGGGATGGGATTAATGAATCAGTGAAAGTCATACAATGGGCACAGTTGCACTTGAAAGCTTATGTGCCAGCTTTTCTCTTGATGTTTTTGGCTAGCTGAAATGCATGCAATGCATGGAGACAGCGCACATGTCTGGGATGGCTTGGAAGGATACTACCTACATGCAATTGTACGCTTTTACCTACAAAACTAGTAAAGGTACTGCAGCTACTCATGTGTGTTCATGATACTTTTAAACTAGAATTTGAATTTCAGAAATTCATAATGATCATCTTACTACCACAGGTATTTGACTAAAGTACTCAGCAAGTGAATGTTGAAGGAATGTTAAATGGCTGAGAATGGCAAAATTGGATAAAATCATGACAAAGCTACAGGTATACTTCTGAAGTCCCCACAGCCCTGGAAAGGAAGTCCTGAAAGTTTAAATATAATTATCTGGCACCTCAATATTAATCTACAGAACCAAATTTGTCTGGGAGCAGTTTGGGGTTTGACAGCTGGTGGCCACACATTATCTTCCCCGAGAGAGCAGTCTACCATGTAGTGCTTAGAATTGCCTGAGCCGAACATGCATCTTGCACGTGTTTGCAGCCAAGATGGGCAGGGGCCGCGATGGTCTGCAGGTGGCAGCTCTGGTGGGTGACACAAAATGGAGCCTCCAAGCAGCTGAGCCAGGGAGACTTCTGCAAAGTCAGTCTCAATTGGAAACATGCTCTGTGGCTTGTGATAGGAGCAGATTGGTTTTTCATGGGCTAAAATTCAGAGAGGAGGGAACCAGCTTGCCTTATGATTATTCATACTATTGTTTAGGTTTTAGACTATATTCAGGTACTGGGCATGCTCCCTGCTAAGACAGCTTTTTAAGTATATTGGCTGTTTAGTTTGCCAAGCATATGTAAACAGTTTAAAAAATGAAATAACTGTTCTGCATTAAAATATATCTTTATTGCCCCTCTCCCCCTAAAAAACCCCAATTGTTTTTCATTATGGTTTACTTGCATGCCAAAGTTCATTAAACAAATAAAGATATTTTTTAGGTATAGGATTTTTTCAAAAAATAGCATTACAGTTATGTAAAATCTATGCTCCTGCAATTTAAAACAATGCTACCCTGGAGTTTTAAACTTTCCAAAATGAGGATTTATAATGAAACACCTGACAAAACCTTTACATACAGATACTAATAAGTTATTCTGTAAACAATGAATCTGATTCAGATTTTTTTAAAAACTACCTTATTTAGCCTAGATTGACTTCACTTACTCCAGTGAAATAGCTTCCCCCCTTTACCTTGTTGTGAGTGGCTGCAATCATGCGTGGTATATGGTAAACACATGTTGGGAGATCTGTACATATCACTCATTTTTTAAAGTCTAAATTGACAAAAATGGATAGTAGATGAAGTGAGGTTTCTAATGAGTTAGCCAGAAAAACACTTAATGAATAAAAATAAATGTGTGTTACTTCAAATGCCATTTTAATCTGTACTTTTACTTTACAGCTGTTCAGTTTTGTCACCTACCTTGCCCTCTGACATTAAATCTGCTTTGCATTCTTGACAATATACTTTTTGGTTTCTGTATAATTTGGTCATTTTCCTAATAGGGCTTACAGTGATATTATGTTCCATTCAGAGGTAGTGTTGCTCATAAGCAAATGGCAGTTGTGCAGCTATTCTAAAAGGTTACAATGGCTCACTGAGGTATTATTCCAGCTGTTGCAGGCCTTGTAATGGCCATAGGTGCTGACTCAGAGTAGGACTTTGTGTTGCAGAATCCTGCTCTAGAATGTAATTCTGATGAGGTTCTTGATGAGGGTGGTAGCTGCTGGGGTGGGAAGACAAAACTGGTAACTTCACTGTCTGAGCCAGAGCCTGACTCAAAATCAAACGCATGAGGACAGATTTGCACTAAAAGAATGACAGTGGGAGGGAACTGAGCGTGTAGTTGCTTCCAGTCAGCTAAAACAAAACGTAAATCAAGTGAGTATTTGACATCCAAGTAGATGTCATAAGTTTTCTTCAAAGTATTTTCTACCAAGGGCTGGATGGTGGGGTTATTTAGCTTTGCAGGATGGTTTGGATCATCCCATTTACTGACTAGCTGAGTAAAAACTTCAGATCGTTTAATCACCACAGGAAGACTCCAAAATACATTGAAAACCTGAGAGATGTCAGTTATCTCTGCTTCCTAGATTTTGCATAAATATTAGAAGGAAGATTCAGGAATTGGGTAGGACACCGCACTTTTCAGTTGGATAACGTTAACTTTATTCTTAGAATGAATGTTTACTACGGAACGCGTATTTCTGACCCATTTAATTGGGGACATTTAAAAAAATCCAGAAATCAAACAATTGCTAATAAGGCCCTGAATATGCCAACTTTCCATCATTTCTTCCACCAGTTGGATCATTTGAACTGCCATTATTTCTCTGTGATACAATGTACAGCTTTTAAAATGCAGTGGAGAAGGTTTCAGAAGCCCAGTTTGACTGGTATTCAATGAGTACTTTATACAGCTGATCTACCATTTTCTGCCCTCTAACAAATTTTACCTGCCCCGTTATTTTAGCAGAAAAGAAGCACGCTGCCAGGTAGAGTCTCCCTTCAACGCATGCATGCATCTTCCATTAATTCTAGAGGGAATTATGCACACACATCAGGAGAAAAATATACCCCATAGTGATAATGGCTTGCATTTATATAATGCCTTTTATTCCAAAGCACTTTTCAAACTGCTCTATTGCTAATCTGATTAGAAGCTCCATCTGTAGAGGGTACCTCCATTACTCTGCTCTGCTAGCGAGCATAACATTTTCAACCTGGTCTATGAAAACCCTTAAAAAAGGTGCCACCATGTATTTATGCCCAGGTTTTATTAGTGGTGATCTCTTCTCTCCTCTCTTCTTTTATGCACAGTAAGTTGCAAATGCACAACCTTGTTCAATTTTTACTGTGGTCTGCAAAATCCACAATAAAAACCAGAGACCACGCAATATGGCACGAGACATCAAAAAAAAACAATTTGATATTTTCGCTCTCAATGAAATCACTTGCCAAATCACCAGTGATTTTCCTGGGGCTCATCACAGCTTGGACCCAGAGGTATTTAAAAAACTGACCTATTTTCCCCACAAATTTTCATTAATGTATAATACATACGGAACTAGATAAAGAAATACTAGTTTACAATATAGGTCCTGAGCACAGGGAGATGATCAGTATCTTAGCAGAGAGGAAAGAATTCTTCATCAAATGAAAAAACTTAGTTAATTCTCTCAGCTGTGGCAGGGCTGGGAGTCACTGGTCTGCCAGGAACACCTGCATGGCCAGGATTTTGGCATCCAACTAACAAAAGAGCACTGTACATTACTTCATCTACAATAATATCCCTCAGTCTCTGAGGCAACACACAAATGGAAAGACTGAAATGTCCTTCACAGCAAAGCCTACCTGTGCAACAAACCCCGGCTGGAAGGGATGAGGGAGAAGGAATAACATGTGGGTAAGGGCAGCTGAAAATTACACCATACTTCTGACTCCAAAATAGAGCCTAAGTGTGTTTCATAGGTGTACAAGCCATCTGCTTGTCTTCCAAGGGTAAATTTTACCCACTGCACTTTAAAGATTCATGTTCATTGCTTTCACTGTTACCACTGAGGTCTAATTCACGTCTTGGGATGGTAGCAGCAAGAGAAGAAAAACCTTTTCATGTAATATCTATTATACAACCTCTTCTTCTCCCACTCCATCCCTACATGCCAAATGTATTTTTATTCCATGTATGGAGATGTCTTTAATAATGTGATAGGGAATCCAAATGGCCACCCTGATGCACCAACAGAAACAACACATTTCACAGGATAACTTTCTCGGTGCTTTCCAGTGATTTCTTTTCCTTAAGGGGGTGTCATTATTATGTTTTATCTTTGCCTGTTAGTGTAATTTTAATTTATCATTAAGTAACATTTTGCTTTTTAACATAAAGTATTCAGTGTGCTTGATGGAGCGGCACTTCATGGAAAGTTAGTTCCTTCACAGCAACAACTGTTTGGAGAAGAGGAGTTTATTAATTTATCAGAGCCTTATGTTCAATTTCAGATTTTTCAGCTTAGGAACCAACAATCAACTGCACCTGTTACCAATTAAAGTATTAATGGCACATCAATCAAAGAAAAATCACTGCAAAAGGAGATTACACCAGCTCTGTACTCATGTCATTTCTTTGGAAGTTATCTTTTATTTCCAAAAAGAAATTAAGTCCATAAACTATACACTAAAAACCCTGAGCAGGGCTCCTGCTACAGTGCTTGCAGTAACTTTGCATCTAAAACTGAGCAGCGGGTAGGGGGGCAAGATCTTTTTCTGCTGAAGAAACTGGGTGCCTTCTATTTAAAATGTAATAATGTTCCTTTAAACGCAGAGGCCAGCAGGACCCTCTTAATGTTTTTATGGAGCTTGACAAAAGTTAATTACTAGCTTTGCAAAAAGCCTGTGAAGCAGGAGCATGGCACAAGATTGATGGAATCTCCCCGCTCCTTGCAGGTTGCTGCCTCTCCCCACAATGGGGGAGACACTGCAGCAACAAAGGCAGAGACCCTTCACAGAGAATGTCTTATTTGATCATCAGTTTTCTACAGAAGAAAAAACATTATCACCTCCAATTAATAGGAAAGAGCGACATGAGCAAACGATGCAGCTGTCATAGCACAGCCAGTCTGCCAGTGTCACCAGCTCCACACCGTACTGTTTGTGAGGCCTGGGGGCTCTCTCAGGTCACCCCACGTGACGCCTTTCCCTCTATAACCGGTGTTGTTGGGATATTGCACATACATTTGCTGAGGCTTGGGGATTACATTGGAGAATCATTTTTCACTGTTATGCAAGTTGTATATACAATGTATATCAACATCACTACTTTATGGTACCTTTTAAACCTTGCAGAATTCAAACTTGCTCTTTGGTAAATGAAATTGCCTAATTGTGTGCTGAAGAGTAGGTATTTTTATCAAGATGAAAAGCTTGCGAGAAAAGCCCCTCTCAGGCATATAGGCTGAGCTGATTTATTTTGGGGTGCCCTATTTTGCTGTTGTTTTCAGGTTGGCAGCCTCCCAGAAATTAAGTAAGACATATTTCTCTAAAGTAAGAGGTGCTCTTTTCACACAGCATGTTAATGGCCCATAATCCCAATTTGCTCAGTGTATGTACTTGACTTCGTTGTTTTTACACTTTTCCTATTTTAAATTGCAACGTATTAAAAAGGTTTTTAACACTTAAAATGCTACTAATATCTAAGAACGTCTGTCAGATTCCTTCCTCTTGTTTGCTTCAGAAAGTGGTGCTTTGATTGTCCATTAGAGAGTTGTTTACATTTCTCAAAAAGCTCCATTTAGTTTTCCTGACAAGGTGGAATAAGTGACTGGCTGTGATGGATAGAGGCACCTGTCCTAATGGCTGCTCAAACTGTGCCCACTAGTGCACGTTACATTGATAAATTGACAACAGTTGGGACATGCTCTGCTAGCAGCAAGAATGAGGCTACTAGGACAAACACAGGCGGTTAGACAGCCTGCTTTAATAGTCTTGGGAAAGGTATAAAGGCTTCTCATCTAACACCCCAACAGCTGCGGTGAGAAATTAGTGCACAGGCAGAATTTCTTTGTTACCTTGACATTAGCATTGCTAGTTAGCCTGGAAGTATGTTTACAGTAAAATATGTCCCAGTCTCCTAGCTCATACACCTGCAGTACCTGCATTTGGCACTCTAATTAAAATTGCATTGCAGGGTTTTACTCATGCCTTTGCCTCTCTTCCTAGATTTCATCTTCCTTTTTGCAGATGGCTTGACTATTTTTATTGATTTATTTGCTGAATCCAAGCCACATTTATCAGTCTTGTGTCCTATTGGCAGAAAAACACCACAGTTAAAGAAGAGTGTCAAGAAAAGTTCCAGATACCAGTTGAAAGATAAGGCATGAGAAATGGGGAAAGATTTTCAGTTCTTACTCCCTCACATCCCTCATTTAATGAAGAATTTAGGGATGGCATAGTCTGAAGGACAGATAGTACTGAGGCCACCTCTTTACTGCAAGGATCCATCCAGCAACAACTGTGATATGAAGGTACAGACACCAGCCTGGCACCCATGCAGCCCATCTTCCAGCTGCTGCACACTCTAACTAGGAAGCTGTCACATCCAGAAACCCCCTTTTGCTTTGGTTTCCTTGTGACTGACGGTCCTGGGAGTGGCACAGGCTTTGCAAGGGAATGGGTCCGAAGAGCAGATCCAAAGTTTCATTATTCTGTTTCTTTCCTGCCACCTCCCCATTCGTGTTTATTGCTAACAGAAATGGTATCTCTACTCCAGCTGGACTAAGTTCCAGAAGCCACAAACTTCCCCTGAATTTATAAGTGATAAGCTTATTTTAACCTAAGACTAATCTAAAGGAACAACCATGGAGAAAACACTACAACTTAATGCAAAGCCATAAAAAGGGATGCACAAGCCAAAGAAGAAGTATGGACATAATAATGCTTCTCAGAGCCTTGCTTTTAAATGGCCTAGTTACTGATTTTATGATAAGGCACAGTTTGCCTTTCTGATTTGCATGGATAATGAAGCAATTAGCAGCTATCATATATAAAACATGTTAATACTTCATTAGACACCAAATAAAATGGCATAATACTCAACATATAGTCTGGAAGCTCCAGTTACTTGCTGACTCTGTTTCCATGGAGTTTTAATGGGATCCCAGTTGGTGTATGCATTTTGCTCTGTCAGATGATTGCGAGTTTGCTATGAAACTTTGATGGGCTGGCAGTGGGCTCACCACCCTACCCTTTCGCTGCTACTAAACTTCTTTTTACCTTATAATTTTTGACATTGGAAACAGTTACTTGTACAGCATCACAATAGCAAAGCAACAATTACACGGGGCCTGCTATTTCCCATGCAAATTATAACAAAAAAAGCAAAAATTCCAGAAAACCTGCCACCTTAACAGACCAGTGTTTGAATTCAGAATACAGCCTTTTAGGATCAACAGATTAAAACATAAAGGGCTACATATACAGAACTGTTTTCTCTGAAGTGAAGAGGGGAAAAATAGCAGATAAGGCTATATTTCAAAATATTTTCAGGAATACTTTTCTAATGACTTCATGCTGAAAAGACTAAATGCCTGAAATAAAGGTTTTGGAAAAATTTTCAGGTAAGAAAAGTGTAAAAAGAGAGAAACAGCACCATAAAGGTATTTCTTATATTTATACTTCCAAGAGAATTACAGAGCTGAATTGGAAAATATGAATTAACCTATTCCCATGTGCTTTGGATAGTAAGGGCACATGGCATTTGTCACATCCCTATTGGAATAGCATGTGTAATAAAAACAGATAACCAGGACAAGAAAATTAGTATTGGGACCAAGCCCATACTTTATTAGAAGCTCTTTCTTTTTCTTCCTTTTACTCTCTTTCTACAAATACAAACAAGCCCTGTGAAAGTATCACAGTAAGGGAGCACTAAATTAAAAGAGCCAACCACAATAGCATTAGCATTAGAGGTTACAACAAATGCAATCATTGCTGGGAAAAAAATCCTAAATGCATGAATCTCCACAAAGAACTTCGAAACAAAGACTTTACTCCATAGGGAAATGCTGTGGTATATAATACAGTATCATTACAATAAAAAAGGAGCCATGAGACACATCGCTAAGAGAGAAAACAAATCAAAACAAAACAGAGAAGAAAAGCAAGCAGCTTATTGTGTCTCTGCCAAGGGTGAAGTAAACAGTACATGTGTTTCAAAATTCAGACCCCTACATCTGACCAAGAGTAAAACTGTCCATTAGAAATCAGAGCCAGGAAAGGTTAGTCACATTTTAAGAGTCTATTTTCTTTATGTTTTTCCCATGCACACAGAAAAGCATTTCTGAGTGCACATACAATAAATCTAATTGTTAAAGGAAAGTAATTTTACAAATTCCCGTTTACACTAAAAATACTCTTATCATACCCACGAAATGTACTACGTACAGGCAGTCTGACTTATAGCAGCTCAGTTCAGCCTGTGCAAGATAACCAGGAGTAATGGTTTTTGATAATCAGGCCACAGTATTAATATAATATGAACCATAAATGCTTTTGTACTACATCTCTGGCTAAGCTACCAAATCTCATTGGAATATTAAGGAGGAAAAAGCTATATTCTAAATTACAAAACGTGCTTCAGAGAATTTCTACAGACGCCCATTTTGAACAGATGCTGCAAAAGCGAGTACGTGGTACAGGTGATAAACAGATGCATCTCTTAAATAAACTTCTGATCCTTCGTATCCAGTCCAAGCACCAATGTTGCTTGCTGGGTCAGAGTTTTGGTTCCATAAACTTAGCTGTGTCAGTTTTGCTGGCAGGGGTCAGTCTGCTTGGGAAAGTGGAAGTCAATTGCTCTGGGAGGAGAAAACTCCATTTTGATAGGTTTCATCAGTCCTCTGTTTCTGTAACATTAGTCTGAAGGGACTCATTTTGACTGACGCCAATTGTGGAAAAATTCTAAATAATGCCCATTTTCATCAATGTTATCATTAAGCTACATAAAAAAAGTAGTATTGATGCTGAGATTTGGGAACTATTTTACAGCACATTTACAGAATAAGGTGACTCAGAAACAAAACTTATGTTGAACGTCCTGCTGTCCTGAAACACAAGCCATACATATTACTACAACAAGGTTGCACATTCGTACTGAGCAGTGGTAACTACAAATCCATGAACTCTACACAGAAGCAGGGTCACCACAGCCTAATGCTTACAGCAGCTCTGCTACCATAAAATAAACAAATCTATTATATAAATATATAAATAAAAGCACAAAACTATTTTTATATTACAAAATGAAATTCTGGCTGAAATATATTATTTATTCTTTGAATTGTTTATAAGGCAATTCCACATCAATGGCTGGTAGAATATAAATCAAATAACAGAGCTGACTTTCCTGGTATTTTGCATTTACTTATGGTGGGTGAAAAAGAAATCCAAGGTCCATTCCTAACCAGTTTTGATCATTAAAAAATCCATGGCAATTTTAACAAGTGTTAAATTAATCACAGTGAACCGGCCCAATTCCAGTTCTGGTAATTGCATCTTGCATACCTAAAATTCCCCCTGCAGTTTCAACTTGAGAAGTTATTCTTAACTTTTCCTCCTAAAAACCATTGCATATCTTGGTGCTACTAATGCAAATTTTGGTCCAGAAAGTTTCATTTAAGTGTTAAGCAAATAGGCTGGAAAATTTTTGGGTCTTCTTAAGAGTAAAGATACCTTAAAAACCAAACTTTTCTGGCACGCTACTTCCTCCAGCTATTTTTTCGCCTCATAACACACATATTTATTCTCTTCCCTGAATGCAGCGGAAGCATCTATTTATCCATCACTTCTCCAGTTAAGAAAACCTTACCTGTGCCTTCCACAACCCTAACCTGGAAAATCAAGCATCCCAGTCACCTGATGTGGAGTCAGGTGAAAGAATGTAATGAGTATCCTCACAAGCTCTCCAGACAAATAACCAGAAAACTACTAGGCATCTTGGATATGAGTCTTACAAAGTGCACAGGTACTTGCTGCCTCTGCTCTTTCAGCAACAAACAAACAAAAAGGGAACAGGATTCCTTCTCTATTCCTAAATATCAGAAATATAGCAGGCATTGAGGCAGTACTAATCATTCTTTTCTTCCCACCAATAGTTACATACAATAATTCAAAGTACAACATCTATCTAACCAATTAACCAGAAAGATTTGGATAGAAACCAACTGTAAAAGTCACCATTAATTTTTAAAATAACTAAACTATTAGGCCTTGTGGACTGCCATCATTATATCAGAATCCTTCATGTAGTCACTAGAAAAGGACTCTTATTTGCTTTTGCAGAAGCGTACAGGACAGTATATGCAGTTGGATGTATGTGTAGAAAGGCCAAATACAGGCAGTAAGAGACCACAAACAGACTGCCATATCGACAGAGAAGGTCTGTTAAGGTAAGACAAATGCAGGGGACAGGGAGACTCGCAGACGCTGGGCTGCTCCAGGCAGGTAAGAGTAGGAATCTGTCAGTCTGCCACTGTGGCACCTCCACTGAGCTGGCCCTGCTGGCTCCTCTCCAGGTGAGCTGCTCTCTAAGCTGAGGACAAATGTATATTGCACAGAAGGCTGGCTAGAGTTTTCCAAGTTTCTATTAAGGCACATTTTGTAGGTGATAACGTCTCTAAGTGTAACAAGCAAAATATTATGAATTGATTTCAGCATGAGCTATTCAAGATAACATGGAATAGGAACAGTGGCTGAAGCAGAAGTGTTTAAATGAGACACAGGGTCTGTTCCTTGCTCCTGACCTCTGTAGATAAGCAATAAAATTATACATGGCTGCAACAGTATTCTGTGTCAAGAGTATTAAGTGGACAGCTTCTAATTACCTTTAGCTCATAAAGCTAGAAAGCTTGATCTATTGCTTAAAAGCTTTTTAGTTTAAATTATTTTAATCAACAATTCTATTTTTAGCAGTTGTTTCCAAGATGTTTTTCCAGTAAATGGAGGGGTAGAAAGGGTGGTTGAGGGTCTGGTTAGCTAGCTGGCTCACCTCCCAGGATGCACAACCTCAAAGTCCCCAGCTCAGTAAGAATCTGCTGATGTAAAAATTAGATAAAGGCACTGGAGTCTGGGAAGCCTACAGCAGTAGCCATATTTTCTAGAAATCTTGTTTTTCTTCCAATTCCAACAGTGTCCAGTAATATCTAATGTATTTTTTATCAGTGTGGTGGGACTGAGTAACAGTAGGACATTAATGCTCTCTTGTTTTCCTAAGCTTGGTTTCAATCCTTGGCAACATTTTCCTTTTATATGTCCCTGCTCATGGTGCAGGGAGCTGGTTTGGGAAGCCCTTGACAGGGTAACTATGGGGCATGAAGAATCCAAGAATATGGAGAGGGGATGAATGGCAGGTGGTGTTAATAGTACAAACATACTGCTTGGTTGCACCTTCTCCCAAATGAAAGAAATGGCTCAGGAAAAGGGTATCTTTGATTACATTTCACAATCCCTCAGACTCTGGGAAAAACAGTGGTGAGAAGGAAGTAAAAAGCCATACAAAAACTTCTGAAACTCTGCCAGAGGATGCTAGAAGTACAAATCATCCACACAGATCCAAGACTGTTTTCACTAACAAAACTTTTATTAAAGGCTGCAATGTTATTCTTGGGATCAGATTTAATAATCCAAGAGTCATGAACCTCCTTATGCTTTTGGGATATTGATTAATCCTTTGATGCTCATTTGGCTAATATGCATGTGGGCTGTTCACGTAGAAATCTTCATAAAATTCGGACCAGAACAGTATCAAGCTATTCACTCACTACAGCACAAGCAGTTTAATGAAAATATCCCCATATGTCATAAGTCAGATATTAAAAAGAGGAAAAGAACAACACAAAAATCATGGACTTCATGACTCTCACGAGACTATGAAAAAGATTCATCCTTAGCTATAATAGGAAAAATGACCTTGGCACAGGGCACTTCCTGAAAAACGAAGGACTGGTTGGGGTTAATGGCCTCCAGCTTTGCCTGAGGCCATCAAGTCTCCCAGTCAGTCATTAATCCCCCGGAAGTACCCCGGTGCCTTGATCATTTCTACTTAATTAAAGTCGGTGATCCCCAGGATGCCTCCATTTCACCATGAGACTCTTTCTAGTTACTTCAAGGAATGTGCCTCTCAACTCCCTCCCTCCGTTTCTCTCTCTCTCTCTCTCAAGATATTTGACATGACATGTTCCAATTTCCTTTTTAATGGCCAATGTTTAATATGGCTTACAAATAATTATTTTTTCTTTCATCTTTGACATGAACCCTTAGTCCAAAATTGAAAAATTAATTCTTTTTTTTTTTTTTTTCAAGGGAAAAAATACATCTGTGGTTCCTGCATGAGGGACACTGAACCCAAAGCAAATAACTACCAAGGTTTAAAGAGCTTCCTTCTTAAAAACCAAACAAAACCAAAAGCAATCCATCTAAATGAGGAGAGGAAAAAGCTCCTGGAATTATGTCTTGGGGATGAGGAGAAATCATACAGGATGATTTGATGAAAATTCAATAAGGAGAATCTGCTCTTCTTGCCTTTTTTCCCCATCCAAGTCTGGAAACACTTACAAAAGTTAACGTAATGATTATCAGTGGCCCCACAGACTTCAGTAGAACTACACATATGCAAAGAGGTAGGTACTTGTGTTTTCAGAACCAAAGCCTACATTTATAAAAAATAAACAAGCCAGAAGGGCCACCAGAGCAGGTCTCTTCAGAGAATCAATTTCATCCCACCTACACTTTGTTAATAGCCTAGACTTATTTGAAATTTTATGGTGACTCAAAAATAAACTACATACTAAAATTACATTCTTATGAACATACGAAAATTGAGGTACAGAGTTAAGAGGGTATAATTCACAAGAAACTGAGATGCGTTCACTGTCCCAAAGACCTGATAACCCAAGTCCTGATCTTTCAACTCTTTGGTATCCCATGTGGTGGGAAGCCGCAGTGCATCTTCAAATTATTATCCACACTTAAACCTGCCCTTACTGCATATGATCCACGCACCTGATGGTTTGAAGTAATTTAAGTCCTATTTAGAACTTTGCAGCCCATTCCTGCCTCTACAACAGAGCGCACCAACACTAAAGGCAACAGTTCCCTGTGTTGGCTTAAGTTCAAACAAGGATTTTAACTTTGTAAAGAAAGCCAGTGGCTACTCCAGGCAACAGCAAAGGAGGCATTACAGAAGCCTTTCAAAATCTACAGTGCAATAGGTCATGATGTGTAGCTACTCTGGCAAAATGGCAAACATTATGGGTATGTGCATGCGTGTATGGTCCACCACACACAGTGAACAAATAAATACCTATATCTACGTGCACACACTATACCCTTGGGGGTTGTGTGTATACAAAGAGAGACGAAGAAGGCGTGCATAATTTTTAAATTTCTTAATAGTGTCACAGAATGAGAATATAAGTAGACTGATTCATTGTCCTAGAAATTTTGCAGAACAACTTGACAAGCTTGTTGATTCCTCCACAGTAGGAATGTTCCATAAAAATAAGAAATTAAATTGTCAAATGATAGTCATATGTATTGAGTCAGTATTACTAGCACTTTATTTCATGCAAGCCAAACGCAATGACTTAGTGAGTTAGACTGTAAATCCAAATGTATATACACTTTGCATCATAACTGGCTACCTCACAGTCAGTGACAGCGTAACTGAACTTGACTGCTATCAGTCTGATCACAAATGTAAATTTTTCTCTCCTGATTAGAAGAGCAGTGACCCATAATGTTTTTGTCATTATTTGACACCACTTTCAAGGCACTTATGGTTGCCATAAGAACAATTATTCTTAATTATTCCAACTTAAATAGTTTGTAGGAGTCCCAGTTCCTGGAAAGAACTGTGTGGTAGAATTTCCTAGTCACACCAAAAGAAAGCTCACATGTGCAACGAATATACAAGTTGTATAATTATATTCAGATCATCTCCTCAGTGATTCTTAAGCAACATTATGGAAGTTATAGTTATCATGGGTCTCTTTTAAAATTGCCCTTTCAGGATATAAATAAGCCTTGACAAAGTCTGCCCAATCTTTTTAGACTGACATCACTAAATACAGGAGATAAATCCTCTCCAAGGAAGGACAACTGTGTTATAATGATGACGCCCAGTTGCTGACAAAAATAAAAGGAAGAGTTATTTTAAAGTTTTAACAGCCGCAGGTCTGAATCCAAACTTTTTCAGGACACAAACTTTTTCATCTGCTATTTTTGTTTACAAGCAAGCAAATAAGCCTATGCTGAATAAACCACCTTAGTGTTGAACCTATCAGGATGGCTGAAAGAGCTTTATGGCTTCCGATTAGCACTAATCAGAAAGTACATTCCCACACAATGCAGAATAATCACAAGCCTGAGATGACTTCCATCACTGAAGAAGTACGCCCAGTTTATGACTTCTAACTGTTCATGTTTTATTTGCTGCTCATCTTTTAATAATGATGATTTTTTTACAATGGAATGAGCTAGGGAACAATGACACCACGCTCAACATAAATCTTTCTTGATACATCCCATGACCACAGGATTGCTTAACATATATTATTTGTTGACCTATGCTCACATCAACCACAGCATAGCATAAAAACATCTGCATTTCCCATCCCATGCTCTTCCATTAAACAACAGGACATTTCAAAAGTTTGAGATGGTACCTGCAAGGAGTTCAGTTGTGACTGTAAAGAGATATTTTGTAGATTAAAATGCATTTTTGTTATTACTTGGTATTTATATTAAAAATGGATCCATGTATTAAAAAAGAGTAATTTCACTCATCATTTTACCGATCAAAGAAATATTTTTTTAACTTCTTAAACTTTAAGGGTTCCAGTGAGGACAAACTTTGAACTGTATAATGACACTCTAGAAGAATTCCTTCTCTTGAACTGTAGCTAAAAGATGTGTACAAAAATGTTATTTCAACACTGAAGTAGTTTAAGTGACTGACTGAAACCACAATGTATAAGAAGTATAACTCAAGCTTGGCAGATCGGAGCCAAATACAAAGTGATGATAAGCGACATATCTAACGATGTACTCTCAGTGTCTTGTCATTAACACAATTATGTCAGTACAGTCAATCAGCACATTGCCTTGACTTTAAAGTAAGAGTCTGAATACATATTTCTAGAGTTGGAGGGAGTAGGACAGAAGAGAATCATTGAATTTAAAGCCACAGTTATTCATGACTTTTTAGGAAAACAAGGTTATCCATTTATATTATGCTTTGTGCTAGAATAACGCTAAAATGATTCTTATGAGTTCAATACCATCTGTAATATCCCTCTGGCTATACAAAACAAAGGGACTCAAGATGAAGCATTCCTTTCACAAATGAGAAACTGATTTACTACCTGAAGTGATAATTAATGCCATTCAGTTTGGTTTCGAGTAGGGATGAATAGGACAAAACGAGAATGCATGTTCTCAGAATGCTTTCCTCTCAAAAATGGTTCTTTGCTGTGTGCTGGGAGGACTTACAAACCTACGCCATCAGCAGTGGCAAGTGATGGTATCTGCCAGAATTAGCTAGCCCATGGCAAATGAATGTGAAAGTAATCACCTTTGTGGATTAGTGACAAAGTCTGTATAGAGGCCTGGATAGGTAGAAGCACATTCACTAGATCAAAGCAGGGATGTAGTTCCTATGCCTATCGTAGTCCACAATAGCAAGAATTTATTAAATAATGTTCTTCAGGTACAATTTGCCTGCATAAAGACTTACACAGAAGATCCGCCTGCTTCAAGACATCAATTTATTTTTTAGAAAAATTATTAAAGTAACACTGAGGCCCTGGCGATAAGTCTCCAGATGCTGTGATGTTCAGAAGGAAAGCTGCCTAAAATCCTTAGCTTGTGCCTTATGACAGCAGCCATCCTGAGAAATCACTACTGGATTCCAAAGCATCAGCCAGGATGATACCTAACAAGCCAAATCCTCACAGGAGATAAAATAAGCAAGAGCCTTGTTTCTGCTAATAAATCAGATCTGCCATACAACATGCTAATATTCTTGGTACTTCCACCCTTTGAGGTGCTCTGTGAGGGCTTCTGAACTAAATGCTGAGCCATAGGCTAACATGCCACATCATTCTGCCCCTCTGGCCACTCTGACCAAATCTCCTCAAGCTTCTCTGACCCACTCCTGGCTTTTCTGATAGCTCTACATATAATCCTTCTCTGATCCCCACTCAGCTCTTCTGATACTGTGACTTCTGCTCTATCCCTCATGCAGTTCTAATATTTGCTCCAATAGCTGGGTCCCATTCTCCGCTTCACTTTCACTTCTTCTTCCATATACTTAGGAGTCAAATACCCCTTCCAATGCTCCTGATTTCCTGCTGCTCTGACTTTGTATCAGCCAGTACAAAATTAGTCTTATCCTGTTTGATCACGTATTTTTCTCTGAACTCTATTGTATATAGCTATAATCTACTCTTTTCCTTCTCCTTGGCATTTTGATCCTTTCTACCTCCATTTGTCCTGTTTTGATCCACTTTCAGCTTCCCCAGAGCCTCTACATTCCTCTCTGAGCCTTTTTTTGCTACACTGGATCCCTTCTCCACTCTTCCTGTGTGGCTTCAATTACCCTTCACCATTTCTTTCTCCCTCAAAATCCTCTGAATCTCAGCTCTGTAACATGTAATATATTCAATATGTGTACTGCAAAATCAGTGGGAATTTAACAGCAAAGAAATAGCTGGCCACTACTGCTGTAGAACATGATTGTGATAAAGAAACAAAACAGTATTTACTGCCCATTCTCAACTTTTATTTCTAAAACTTAATTATCTATTTTAAAGGTGTTTTAAGATACGGGCTCATCGTTCTAGTTTCAAAAAGACACTTCTAAATCTTGGACCCTGCACAAATTACACCCTATGCTCATGATCCTTCAGCCCCTTTGCTCAAACAGGTACATGGCACTAGCACTGGATATGCACAAGGAGGACTAACCAAGTTCAATCAGCTGCTGTGACTGCAGAGCCCCCCTGCAGCAGCATGGTACCTGCGAGCCCTGTCCCTGCAGGGCCCTGCTCAGGTGGCCACAGGAGCATCTGCTGCTCGCGATGCCGGTCGGGACTTCAGCTGGGCATCGGTTCACTCAGGGACTGGAAGTGGGAATATTCCTGCATCTGCTGGAGGGGTACAACAAGGGGGTCCCCACTGAACACAGTCACAATATTGCAGGCCTGGTACAGACACACACGCCCAACAAACTCCAAACACAGTTGAAACTGTGGTGCTGAGGTGAAGGTGTGCTAACGATGGCCTCTTGCAGCGCTCATACACAGGCACTTTGTGTCAATAAAGGTGAAGTTTCCGAACAGCTGATGATTCAAGTACATGTTAAGATTTCTCTTCATTTAAGGCTATACTGCATCAGCAAAAATTCAGTAAGGTACATTAATTATCAAATGTGCCAGTTTTGTGACTATTAAGTACCTCGTTAGATTCAGTTTTGGAAAACGCATTCATGAGCACTTTCATACAGGACAGGATGGCACGTTTGGTGTTGTTTAACCCTTCAACGTGATCTAAAAGATTATGTTTCAAATCTATTAATTTGGTTTTGGATCATTTTAATTTTTATTTTGAGAGTTTTATTAATGTGCAAATTTTTAGATGCATTTTTAGCTGTTCTTGAAGAACGGGCAAGCTAAAGATATTAAAAAAATGGCATTCTTTTATTCAGTTGAAATAAAATTTGTCCTTAGAGCTGCTACATGATTTTCATTCATACCTACAGCATTAAAAAGTGGTTAAAAATAAAAACATTGTCTACATATTGCATATAAACATATATTTATAAACACTCATTGCTGACAAGAATATAATTCTTTCCTTGTGTTTATATTAGCACATACGGAGTCAAATTTTCCAGCTACAATATATTTCCTTTAATGTGTCAGAAAGAAAACCTCATAGTTCAACAAAGGCAAAAAAAAAAAGAAAAAGAAAAAGAAAAAAGTAAATTAAAACCATATTTAAAATGTATCATCCAGCCTAACCTTTACTCCATTAGGGAAAATATGTCTGCAAAAAAGATTAAATACAAATTTGCTTTGCTTTTAAACCTACTTAAGAAGCACCTATCCTATCTGTTCATATAAATTCCAATGGAAAACACGATGACATGCAATTACTAATCTCAATGTACACAGCTATGCCTCAGGGACTTAGTGGTTCATATTTTACTGTTCTGTAATCAAATACAGAACTAATGAGTAAAAATATGCTTCCCCCAATAAATTCCCAGCACCTGGACAAGTGTCTGACAGCGAAATGGAGGATGCTCACACAAAATTCATTCTGCAAAGCTATTAAAGTGTTATACTTGCCAACAAGTGTTCATTAAACAAGAATGAAGGATCTTTACGCCAGTTTCCTACCAAAGGCTTTTTAATATTTTAATGGAGAGTAAAGACTATTTATCTGAACTCTGATCAGTTAATGTTCAAATCTGTTATGAAAAAACAAGGAGTCCTTTATAATACCTTCCATAAAAATCCACTTTGCAATGCTTCAAATGAAGACTAAGAACTGTAAAAGATTATGTTGCATATAAACAAAATCAGTATCATTTTGAAACTATATGGTTATCCGTGGAGCTCCTTGGCATATTAGAATCATGTTGTATTTTTATTTAAAGGGTGGTTAGCAACATCTATGATACAAATGAAAAATAGGATTAGAGATGACATCACTTGAGCAAGAGCATCTTCAGACTGCATGAGAAAGGAAACCAAATTTAATGGGACAGATGAAAGAAGTGGGAGACTAACAGATTATGCAAAGCCAGGCTGTGTACCTGTTGGGGAAACAAAAGCACTCCAAGAACCGTGCGAGGAAGACTGGCTGACATTCTGTTTATCATAAGAACTGAAGTTTGAATCCAAGTCAAACCTACATTTAATAAAACTTGCTAAAACAGAAGGACAGATTAAAAGTGTCCCTTAGAAATAAAAATATGGATCAATGCAAGACTTCACCAACACTTCAGAAGACTGATGACTGGATTTGTCAGAATAACATAGACCTGATGTATCTCCCAGGTCTAAGAGTGAATAAAAAGCACCATTCCTTTTTTAACCGCAGGCTTTTACCCAAGGGCAGAAGAAACAGAGGCCAGGTCCTCTTTTACAAGATTCACTCAGATGGGAAATAGGAGGCTCATGGTTATTGGTGCTTTTTTTCTTGGGTCACCCAAATTCCAGACTCTTGTGGCAGTGTATTAAGCACCAGGATACGAAAGGATATTTTGGACATGATTTTGCTCTTGTTTTCCAGCAGCCAGTAAAATAGAGAAAACAGTACAAAAGGTGAAATACAAAAAGCACAAGGAATCATAGCTTGATGTCTTGGCCATTAATTTCTCCCAGGTTGTTGATGTCTTTTAATCTAGAGACCTTGGCTAAAAGCAAAAGCAGCACAGAGAACAGGAATGGGAATCTGCTCCCAGGACCAGCTTCCCACACATTTTACTTGAGCTGGCAGCTTCTAAACACATATGTTTCAAAATCTGATTTATAGCCTTTTCTTTTTTTTTGGTGAATTTGGTGGTATTTAACAGCAAACGCTTTGAGTTGCTCTCAGATATCTGCAGCATTTTGGAGGAAAGCTTCCTTTTTCATCCTCAATTCCTGTCTCCTCCTCTCACTAAGCCTGATACAGCTTCTGAAACTGATGGGAAAAATGACATGAGAACCAACAGAGCTTGGATCTGATTGTTGCACAGCTTTTAACTGTCCTCCACAGTCCATTTTCAATGTAGGATCACATATGTGGCTGTTTGACAAAAATGTGGACATCTGACAAAAAAGAGAAAGCTTTCTTCATGTGTAGCAGTGTGGAACACAAATATAAAGAGGTGAACATTTTAAAAGCTGTGAAGGTAGCAATGTGCAAATACACATTTAAATTGCAAAGCCAAACAATTATGTGGCAAGTACCCAGTCATGTGCACAGGTTTCAGTTATACAGGCACATATGCAGACTTTTAAAGAATAATGTTTCTTTTATTTTTTTTAATTTAAGCCTCTGCTTCTGAATGTTTCTGAGTTCCTTTTAGGGGAAAACCCAGATCTCTTAGACTAAGCAGGTATATGGTAGACTCTACCTACAGTGATGCATATATTCATAAAGAAAAGTACTGTATTGTGGAAAGAAGTATTTTTAAGGTGCAAAAAAGTTAGGGTTTAATAGGGTGTGAAGTTGTCAGGGAAGGATTTGTGAGGTTGGGATTTAGTTTAATGCTTATTAATTAGAGCAGAATTGGCAGCTATAGACTTGAGGAGTGAAGTACCTCTGCCAATGGAATACATTAACTGGCACATAAACAAAGACGTAGGGACTGTCCTCTGATGTACAGAAGGAAGAGGCGGCCAAACTAACATGAGCTTGTGCAAGGCTAAGTCCGTGATCTTTCCAACATGAAAACAAATGAGCACACCCAGTGCTATCTCACAAAGCTCACGCTTACTCTTGGCCATGTATTCAGACAAGCCTCCTGCCACATTACTGGAAGATGAGAAAATATTTACAGTAGCATGCAACCCAGCTCCAATGGAAGTTTACCACTGATTGAACTAATGAAAGGACCAGGTTCCAAAGCTCAAACAGGTAACACCTTCTTCATTAATTGCTGCCCTCAACAGTAGGTCTGTTTGATATTTAGATGATGGTTAAATTATACTTAGTGACATAAAAGTAAAAAAATAAAAAAAATAAATCTGAGATGGTCTTTCTCCACCACTTTTTCTAGTTCAAGTGTTCCTTTATGGAGAAGATTGATTATCAATAAGAACAATTTCAAGCAGATTCTTAGCCCAGTTATCACCTCCTGTGATTACAACACTAATGAACATGTGGTTAGATTCATTCCCACGTCAACCTTGGAATACTGATGTAACACTCCAACAGCTCCATCAATGACCAGCAGTCACACGAATACCCCAGTGCCCATGTCAAGGCTTTTGTGGAATAAGGCTCTGTAAACCTTATGTTATTGCTTTCATCAGCTCCAAGTAGAACATTTTAATTAAACTACGTCGTAAAGTACCATGCACGATGATGGAGCTTTATAAGTAATACATAATGACGATCAAATAACGCATGAGGGAAACTGTGACATATTGCACTTATATTTAAACACTCGAGACACAGTCCACTAAATCCTCTGCATGAGTTTAAACTTCACTGACAGCAGTTATTCCTCAGCTGTTCTTCTACCAGTCAGAACTCACATCCTGCTTTTGCTGATTTGAATTCTCCCTATTTCAGTCTCCCACCTTACTCTTGCTGGATTGAGCAGCTGATGGGGTTACTGCACAATAATAGCTACCATAAAGTTTAAGAAAGTCAGTGAGACAAAGTCAAGATCCATTGCATGAGTGGTACTGCTAGATATGACTGGCATATTTCCAATATTTCATTTGTGTAGACTTTAATCAGTATGTACAATATCTCTTTCCCTAAAGCAAATCCATTGTGTAATCTTTCACATGTAACTCTATGTGTCCTTTTGTCATTTTCTCCAGTGAAGTTGTTTTCTTATGGTTTTTTTATACACAAAATAATGACATTTTGGTGGTCATTATACTTCCTTCACATATTTCATAATTTAGTTGTAAAAAGTAAGGTTTCTAATGGTCAGATGATAGTTCGGAAGCTCTAAAAAATAGTTTAGTTGTATCCATTCCTTGCACCTCTCAGTGAGGCAGGAATACCTCCCTCTTTTACAGGCAACTCACCCATACAAATTTGTGATCACAAGTACGATACTGAGCAATTTATTCACAGTAACACAGGTGTCCTGGCTGCATGGTCCTTCCCATAAACTTAAAAATATACCGCACATGAGGACTGAAGGGTCATATTAATTTTATCGATATTTGGGTCAATATTTTGCTCTGAGTCACAAGAGTTATACAGTCTAATTTGAACTCTAAAAGATGCCCTTTATCCTTTTTTTTTCTTTTAATATTTATTTATTTTATAAAGGGTCTGTTCCAATCACCAACATTTTTTTTAAAGGAAGAACAATTTTTCTACAACCAGGCTGCTTTACATATGAAAATGTCAGAATGCTTGTTGGCCCGAGATAGCCAATGAATAAATACAAGATGCCACATTTTCCCAGGAACAAGTGATGTACACATAATAAAATTACAAAGTAAACAGCTATCATGAATTGCCTTTCTGATATTCACATGGAAAGAGGATCACACTCTATTCTTTACACACAACTCTGTCAAGCAAAAGCGAATAGGAATTTTTTTTCCTCCCCAATTTCCAGGAATTCCAGCAGACTGCTTTCAAAACTAAAACCTGGAACAAAGATGGGGTTTGTCCCCTACATGACAATGTCTTACCTTATAAGGAAGTATTTGACAGCCTCAGATTAAACTCCTGAAAGCTAATGAAGATTCCTCCTTAATACACATTTCTTTTTTCCAGTTTGGACTTGAAGTGACAACATTACAGAAATACCCTGAAGGTTTTTATTTAAATAGCATCCTATAAAACAATGCCCTCTTGTCAGTCAACACTAATTCAGCAGAAGTCAAGCTATAAATCTGTCCAAAGGCCAGCAAAGTGCTTAACTTGGCACATCCCTAATAAAATTAGGAATGTGAGTTTATTACGTGAACCTCAAGTAGGTTTGGCCAAGATATTAAGATTTTTGCTTATGGCAACCATGCCTAATGTGGATTGGTATTTTCATTATAACACACCCCACAGCATTTCTCAGTAATGTCTCAGGTTTCCAAATTGGACAATAATTTCCTACGCCATCTGACACATCACTAGGTGTTACAGATGAAACTCTGTCACTAAAGCTGCATGCAGTTTAACTGTACTTAAAGATGGCAAAGGCTTTTCAATAATGCTAATTCTACTGAAAAATGAGGGCAAATTAATTAATACTTCTATTAATGTAACATGCTATCACTTTGTTCAAGTAAAGAAGCACTTATAGGCTTTTAACCCAAGTTCAGATGCATTGTTTCAGCTCAAAGCAATTGAGAAGTGATTTCTACTGTAATCAGCTGAAACGTGCATTAAGAAAAACACTGAGAATGTGGATTATACAGCTTTACTTTATATTTTACTATACTTTATTTTAGTTAGGTTTAGCCAAATATGCTTCTCAATGATACTGATGCACAATGTCTCTTCAGAATGATATCCTATAAAGCAGCCTCATGTTGTAACTTTCCTCTGACCATCCTCCACACCAAATTTTTGTGTCACAGGAACATTTTTCCTTTGAGAGAAGAAACATACTCTGAGGTCCAGAAATGGAGATCATATCAATCATGTTCTCAGTTGGCTAAAGGAGAACATACAATCCCTAGTTTCTGCAAAAGCAAAGGCTTCTGGTTATCAGTGCCTGATCCCACATGTGGCCCCAAGTCATACACTGCACTGCAGCCACTGCAACAGAAAAGATGCTCCTTAAGGGGCTGCAACACCAAACACATGAATGTGCAGAGTCACTGAAGTTCACTTCATAAAAAATACAATACACTCTGGGAAGGAAATATGATTGATTTCCCCTGAGCAGACTGTTTATCAGACAAACACACTTCGCAAACTTTGACATAAATTGTTAGCTTTCTTATCATACTGACAATATAAGAACAGTACCTTTGTAGAAACTTCCTGAAAACTCTTTAATGACCTCCAAACAGTGTTATCTTATCATTATCTGACTTTCTACTTCAATAAATCATTTAAAACGGGCAAAAAGAAAAATTGATACCCAAAATATGGATTTATTCTCCATAGCTATAGTATTTAAGATGTGAGGAGTCTTCTCACGAAATAGTTACGATGCTGATAAAGCACTCAAATCTCTGTATTTGCAGTCATTTTGCAAAAAAAGAAAGAACAACTCTTACCAAAGAGCCTCAGGAGAAATTAAAGGAAGATTTGCAGTTTCCAGGTCCTTGGATGTAAGGGTATGACAACATTGTTCACTTTGAAAGGCAATTGCATATGCAAATCCCTACTTGTTGTCCATAATAGAAAGATGCAATATGGTAACATTTAGTGTGTGCAGGCTGCCTGTGAACACGTCTAGTGACCTGCATGCAGAGGAGGCCAGAGCCAGCACACGGAGAGATGTATCCAGAGCACATCACCAGCAGCCAGGCTATCACAAAACACTTGTATACTTATTTAATAGCCTGACGTGAGCTTAATCAATATTTCAAAATTTTAAAAATAAACCAATATTTCAAACAAATAATCTCTTTTTGTGTCTGCATTTGCAAGGGTTATTTTAGTTGTTCACAAAATTAATGATTAGGAAAAAAACACCGAATCAACACTTTCCCGACAGTCACTCTAAGAATCAATCTTGCATAGCCAGGGACAAGAAAAATACCACATAATCTAAGGGACAAACAAAATTTGTGTATGGGCTTCTCAGAATCTGAAAAATCAGACTTTTCATAGAACCTCTCTAAACTCAAGAATATTTTCTTGGAATTACTATCAGTGCAAATTTCAAACAACAAGTATTTTTACAGATGTTGTAAAGCTGTTGGACAATCTGAGAAGACATAAAACCTCTTAGTTACTTGTGTGAATAATTTAGAGCCCTGTGCATGATCCTATCATCATAAAGGCTATATCTAACTGCTGATTAGTGGGAAAACACAAAGTGCCTGTAAACCACCACAGCTCTACAATTTTCCTGTTTTCCTATGATGTCTGGGAAGAGTGTGCTGGTGCATCGTAGTCCCAGGGTGGCAGTCATCATCTGTAGCACAAGCATGCTTGAAAGCAACACAGCAGCTTCTGAACTTGCACCCTGACATCTGCATGACTTTTGTTAGTTCTTCCCTGCACGGTGAAGGTGCACTCAGGTGAAAACTGGCGTGATGAGAAAGGTACATCCTGCCCTCTATGGAATGAATTGAATGAACTCCCATGTTCGGATACCTCAAAACAGTGCCCACTGTGGACCTCAGTTCAGACCAGAGCTCAACAGAACAAATCACATTTCCCTGTCAGGGCTACAATTAAAGCATCTTCGTTTTTCTGTGAGAGATTTTTGCACAGCATTGCACTGGATACTAAAAACCTCTCTCGATCCTTCTGATCCCCCTCGATATCTCATTAAACTGACAGACCACAGCCTATTACCATCCTTTTGCCAATTGCACAAGTTGTGTGATCTAGAGAAGAACTCGTCTGACATCACCAAATACACTAATATTCCCCACCGACCTTCATCCAATTTACAAACCTCTCTCTCTCCAGAGATGAAAGGCCAGAGCATTCCTCCACGCTCCCCTCCGCAGCCAGTATCTCACATATAAAAACAAAGGAGGTAGAGAAACAACAAATCTTGCCTTAGAACTGAAAAACTCTATCATCAAGAAAGACAGTTTATTTCAATTTAATATGAATAATCATATGCAGATCTAAAGTTTTTATGTCTTACAGCTCTCCTTAATTCCACATCTCCTTACTGCACACAGTACAGGCCTAAAATATTTCAGTGTGGTCTTTTGGGAAGCCACCATCGGGCTGCACAGCAATTCCTACCCAAATTCCCAGCCACATCACAAACTATAGGATTTTGGATGTTGGGACCATAGAACTACACTGACGTTACTGAGACTGAATTGAAAACTACATATTATAAAGCTAGGGGAAGAAAAACAAAATAGTGCTACATTTTTAAGATATGATTTTAGAGAGTAGGTATTACAGACAAAACAGAGGTTTAATTAAAAAGTGTTTTAAAGCTGCCTTTATCAGGACAATTGTTCCCAACTCTTTGAAAAGAAAATATTTAATTTTTCTTTCCAGGATTTACCATTTGCGTTACACATGTAAAACATCATGTTCAACATACACACTGAAGAAAAAAGCCCACAGTGCAGCATGTCATTAAATCACCTTAGTTATCAAAACTTAATGAGCTCTGAAATAGATACAATCCCAATATTGCTGGTCATAAAAAAGATTTTACTTGTGACCTACATCATTCACATAGAAGAATTAAGAAATTAGGGCATCTTTCCACTTCCCATTCGCTGTGTAAGTGTCTGTTCAGAGTCTGACTCCTAAGGGCAAGGAAAAGCACTAGATTTGGCAGGTTTTCCCTATGTTGTGAGGTATCATGACACAGAGGTGCCAAAGCTCTGCTCCACTGACCACAGTCCTGCACAAGAACACTTCCCACACATACTACCAAGATGGGCATTGCGTGGCAAACTTCCTTATGGCTGAGGCAGGAAATGCAAAGTGCTTTTTATTGTAAAACATAGTACGGTACAGTGATCAAGTGGAAATAACAGTCTTCCAAAAAGCTATGTGTAGCTGTAATCACATACTTAGCATTTACAGACAAATGCCTTTTTGGAGGACCTGATGAGTTTGTTAAAATTGCTGAATTGAAATACAACAGTGAACCAGACCAAGTCATTGGGTCACCTCAGACCCAACTACCAGCATCACCTGCAATAGGCACCAGCACAGATTCCCACCCAGGTCTAAATGCTGGTGAAACATGTCAGGCCTGCAGCATGCTGTGGAAACCGAGATGCAGAAGCTTTGCACCCACAGATTATAAAAAATAAACTCAAAGAGTACAAAGAGTCAAGCAATAGGATTTTCTATCACAGAACATTGCTGATATTAAAAAAAAAAAAAAAAACCAAACAAAAAACAACACAAAACACAACAAACCCCAACAAATTGCTGCACTTCTCAGTTTGCTGGATTGTGACAGACTGCTGAAGAGAGGAGAACGCATCATCTACTTCTACCAAGATTTAATTTGGGGAAATTAAATCTTAATTAATTTGGGGAAAGCCAAGAAACCAGAGCATTTGAGGCTGACATAGGTATGAACAAGGATGCAAAGAGGCCACTGTTGTGATAGACTTTGGTCACTGGCAAAACCAATTTCTGATAACTGAAGGGACAGCCAGCATCAGGAGTCACATGTGCTTCATATATTCCATGTCCGTACAGTGACAAAACAGAAGTGCTTCACTTCTGACAAGGCTTTGATTTGATTAATTGTGGTGAGATTAAGGGAAGAGAAAAACGGAACAGAAACACGAAATCTGCCTGCCAGGCTGTTTATATTCCAGCAGGAAGTACTTAACACTACTTCACTAATTTTCAAATAGCAAATGATCAACCCTCACAGCTCTCCCATAGATATCCAGAATGGCATCTCTTCCAGTGTAACCTCTTTTAGCTGGATAATTTAAATCTAAGCAGTACATCACTGGCACGTTACCGATTTCTAATGATAATCTGTTCCTGTCCTGTCTGCTATGAAATTAAAATTACAATCACCCCTTCCTCCTTGAAGAAATCTACATTCCATGCCTGTGAGAAATAGATATTACCTCCAATGTATGTACAAATCATCACTTGATCATAGTACTACAGCGCATTTTAGAAAAGATCAGCAAAAAGTCCCCTGGATAAAACCAGGAGAGCCAAAGAAATCCTTTTGGAAGGACTTGTTTCTTAGATTCCCCTAAGTAAAAATAATAGTTAAAAAAAATTACATACACAAGCAGAAACACTGTTAGGCTACACAGTTCCATCTTGAATATGCAAATACCACATCTCTTTCCTATGTCAGATTGAAAAGATAATGTCATGCAGAAAATTAAGATCATCCGATGAAATAATGTTATGAAAAATAGTTTGAGATGGTAACTTCTAGAATGTAAGTTTTATATATTTCCACAGTAAAATACAATTGTCCAGGCAAAAAAAAAGTACAGGATTTGAATATTTTAATCAACTTTTGCTTTTACTTCATAGAGTCCACTTCTGGCAGCCTGAGAGATGGAGCAGCTTTGCCCGACCCGAAAAAGTTTTTGGTATCTTCAAAACTGGTATTATAAGGGACCAGAACTTAACTCTGTTCTCATTCTTTGGCCTAAAAGAAGAATTTTTGTCAGGTCATTGAGTAGTTTTCCCTTCTCCACTCTCCTGTCTACCCCCACTAAATCAAAAGACCTAATAAACTTTTCCTCTTGCCTCCAGTTTCCATTCAGAAAACTGAGTCTTAAGAAATGACAACAGTTTTAGCATAGTAAAATTACTGCACTTCAGAACCTTTCCATGCACATCACACAGTCCCTGTGAACCTGAGAAGAGGAATATATTCATGGTGAGCAAATGCCACAAACATTTGATGTAATTTTTTTTTTTCCTTTCCTCTTCAGGAGATCAGAAAAGGAGAGTTGCAATTCAGCAAATCCCTCTTCATAGAAATTTTTTCCAAAGGACTTCTTGTCCATTTAGAAAGCTAGAATTGTAGCTGTAGAGGGGAAAGCACTTACTTTAAAAGGAGATGGTGAAGAATGGGGCTGAAACTCTGAATCTCCTGACCAGTAAGGAGTCAATTCCCCCTGCCTTGCAGGAGCGGGGAGCAGTGAAGCCTCAGCAATGGTGCTGTGCCTGCTTAATGGGGTAGAGAGCTGACAGGAGCCCTTTGCAAAGTGGATTACAAGAGGATGAATGACCTGTGCTGGATGAATTATTATCAGACAGTTCCTTGAAACATTATGTAAGTTACAACCTTGTTAAACCACATTCTTGGACTCTTGTCCTTCTTCCATCAGGATCTGGGACAAAGAAAAGGTGAAATGCAGGAGAAAGAACAAGCACATTTCCTGAGTTGCTACAACAGTTGCTTTGCTTTCTAAGATTGTTTTCTCCAGGAGAGAAAAACTCATAGGCATTTAGTGGAACAGAAGTTATTGTACTGGATTTATGGAAGAAATTCATTTTAGGAACATAGTCAGAGGAGAAAATAAAACTAACTACATACAACTAGTCTACATAATCAAATGAGTTCTACTGTCTTACTACCTATTTAAATCTGTTCTTTCATTCTTCCTTCCACCAAAAGCCAGGAGTGTTTCCAATAGAGCAATAAAATAAAATATGATTAAAGCACCAAATTAAAAATGTTGCAACTTCTAGATAGCCATGATTCAGCATTTTTCTCTTCCTTGTGTTTGATTTTTTTTTTTTTTTTTTTTTTGGTGGTTGTTTGATTATTATATTGTGGGGGGTTTTTTTGGATACCTCAGAATGATACTCTGACAAGGTCAGGTGACAATAATAGAGGTTCAGAGAATGGGTTTAATACTGGCAAAGGAAATTTAATTAATCAAAGAAACAAATTATTTCCCTCAACTTATTTGACCTGTCCTATTTTACTTCATTCATTATCTCTCCAGCTTTTTCCATCTTCACTTCAAACACTTTTAAGGATGCATCTTTACATTCTGCGCCTTTCTCTTGTCCAAGACTAGGGAAGGAATAAGAGGATGAACTTGCCCTATGAGGTCACGCAGCAATTACTTTTTTTGAAAACACTGCACTTTCTCTGATACCACCAACATAAAACTGAAGGCTGAATGAGCTTGGTCAAAGAAGTTTTAGTAATCTTGGCAAATAATGAGTTCTGTTGAGAAGAGTCCACAGCTACTTCTAATGTACTTGGACACAACAGTTCCTCATGCCCACCTGGCTGAGAGCTGTACAGACACACTCTCAGTCACACTAATGGATTTGGGGAGAATGCAGTGTAGATGACACTGACTTTATTGTTTACATGACTTAATTCAGTTATATGCTCTATGGAGCAATAGAAAATGTCCGTTTTGCAACTACTAAGCATACTGCAAGCAGACGTCATAATTTTAATGGAATTTGCAGCTTCTCTTGTTTGGGAGAACAGGCTGGCCTAACTAGGGAGGAGGAAATGCAGAGGAAATGAGACAGTGCTGTACCTTCCAGCAACTCCACTAGCCCCGAGAGCACTCTGACAGCAGTCCTACTGGGTTCAGGTGTGTACAAAAAGCCACAGGTAGTTCCAATGAAGCTGCATATCCTGGGCCCGGTGCTCTGCACTATTTTCACGACAGAGACTCAAAGAAGCCCTCGCTTGTTGGTTTACTGCAGTCACAAAAGAATCAGGCATCAGGGCACTTTTACAAATGCAGACTTAGCGAGTTCACTGAAACCAACAAAGCAAACTAAGAAAACTTCACTGTGTAGTATGAAGTACTTCAAAGAAAGCGTTAAAATAAGTAGACTTTCTTTCCTCAAGTCTTCCCCTTTTTTATCAGACAGAACAGTTACTTTCTGAGAATCCATGTCATCATTCAGCTGTTTCTTCTGGCAAAGCCAGAATCCAGAACACAATCTTCATGAAAGAGAAACCAATAAATTAGAGCTCTTTGTGAGCAATTTGCCGTTAGTTCTGTTCTCCCTGCCTATTAAGATTCTTTATTTGTTTCACCCTGAGATTTCTGCTGACAAGTCTATTCATTTACTACTAGCCTAGATAAAATGCTAATAAACAAAATGTCAAAAAATGTATTCATATGACTTTCCCCTTTTCACTGGGCTTGTTTTTAAAGGGACCATAGAACTAAACATTAACATCTGGTGAAATTAGGATGCTTGCTCCCCCTGAAGACTAAGCTCTATTTCAGGCTGAAAACAACTTGTGAAAGAACTATCTGAAGTTTCTTTATTTCTCTGTTCTGTCAGGCATGCTCAAACAACCCTGGCACCCTACTAATTTCAGCAACTGCCCCACCTCCAATCAAAAACAAACAAGAATACCCATGTGGAAATACATTATACAAAGCTGCACTTTCTACAGACTTTCTATGACATCTCACAGACGTTTTACAGTGGGATTATAACATTTCATTAAGCTCCACAGATAGGTTGTCATTATTCTAACTTCAACAAAATCAAACAGAAAAACTCTCCAGAACACCTTCTTTTGCTCCCATATCAGTTTATGCTTTGTTATTTCCTTCCTCCCTCCCATTAGACTGGTGTGGAGCAATTATGCCCAAGTGTGCTCTTTGGTTGGGTATTCCCAAGGGAGTCCTCACCTTAGCAGATCTGTGCCAGTGAAGTTCAGATGTATGGATAGGTGGCATCCTGAAGTAACCACCCCTAAACAAAGACACAGCAAACAAAGTGTCCCTATGAATTAAGGAGTCCAAGAGTGAAAACTGCAGATGGCTGGCCATTGAGAACTAAGTAAGACGAGCTGGTCATAAAACACTTAAGTGGAGTGCCAAACTGAAAGGACTCCACAGGATACTCCTGTGTGTTTTCTCATTAATCTTGACCCTTTAGAAGTCCTAGAGATTGTAATTTTCTTTGTGTAAGACTACTTGTTCAGCCTCTTTAAAAAAACATGCAGTCAAGATGCAAGATGGGAAGCAGTGATGAGTTGTAGGCAAGATTTTCCTTCTTTCCTTGCTCCCCAGCTCCTTTTAACCTGAAACATCTGATCCCTCAGCAATAGCTAAATGTTCTGTGGGGTTGGCAGGACACACATCTCCAGCCAAAGCTGTCACTTGTCCTAATCCAACTTGCTAGACATTTTCAGAATGAGATGGATGGGAAACACAGCCTCGCATGGTTTCACATGTGGAGGTAGGGCTTCAGTGAGAGTGACTGAATATTTTATTTTTGGAGTGTGTTTTGTGAACCATTCAGGTGAGAGAAAGGAAAAGCAGCCCTGAACATTTCCGTCTTGCTTGGACTTTAAATGAGACACTACCAAACAAAAAGGTAACCTCAGGGCACTTTTATACATTTAGTATAAAACAAAGATTAAAACAATTATATGGAAATTAAGGATAATATGAAACATTTGTCTTCTTCTCAGACTGTAACAGGCCCTAGTTCAACAAATAGCTTCACAGCCTGAGGCACATTGCATGCAAAATGGTAAAATGGCTTGGGCTGAGAGGACAGTGGCTCAGCTCTGTTAGGTGTGTCTCAGACAGATCTATGTAAGAGCTCATATCTCACCACACTATTAACCTTTGGCAGGAAAAAAAAAAAAAAAAAAAAGGAAAGTTTTTTCACAAGTTTTCACAACTACACAGATTAAAAGAATATAGATGCTGCCCTAATTCACCAGCTCAGAAAGCTAAAGAACCAGCATGGTGAAAATAATGGAGCTTTTCTCCCCCAACATTCTCCAGTTTTCTCCTTATTCTAGCCACGAAGGGCAGTGCCTAAATGATTCTGCTCTTTACAGAGCTTCAAAATCTGTTGTGATTTTCTCCTAGTTACCAGTGCCACATCAATGCAATTCATTTTTCTCCTAAAGGAAAGTATGTTTGATTAAGGAATTTTCTCTTTCTGAGAGATAAATCCTTTCACAGCAACACAGTTTAAAACATTCTGGTTCTGAATCTTGCCCTCTCTATTCTGCTGGCAACAAGTGACAACCTATTATGATTATAATCCAGAACATTTATCACTATATAAAAGTTAAATCTGGATGCAACTTTGAAATTAAGTTTGAAACATCAAAACTATATGTGCCCTGGTTTTGGCTGAAGCAGAGTTACCTTTCATCTTAGAAGCTAGTACAGAGCTGTGATTTGAATTTAGTATGAGAATAGTGCTGACAAAACACTCGTGTTTTAGTTATTGCTAAGTCATGTTTACTCTAAATCAAGGATTTTTCAGTTTTCCATGCTCTACCAGCAAGCAGGTGCACAAAAAACTGGGTGGAAGCACAGCCTGGACAGGTGACCCGAACTGGCCAAAGGGATACTCCACACCAGAGAACATCACGCCTGGTATATAAACTGTGAGTAGTTGGCCAGGAGTTGCTGATCACTGCTGAGGAAGAGGCTGGGCATCTGTCAGCAAGTGGTGAGCAATTATAGTGTGCACTTGTTTCCCTAGAGTTTTATTCTTCTCTCTCTCTCCCTTTCACTACAATTATTATAATCATTACTATTATATTTTGTTTCAACTATTAAACTGTTCTTATCTCAACCCACAAGGTTTAAATGGGTTTTTTTACCCAATTCTCCTCCCCATCAGGGTGGGAAGGTGGGGACTGAGCAAGTGTCTGTGTGATACTTAGTTGCCAGTTGGGGTTCAATCATGACAATATACTATTCCTGGCGGGAAAGGCTCTCTCCAAATAGATGAAGTTGTAGGGAAGAAGAGAGCAAGAATGCAGAAGGGACAATTCAGAGCAGCCTCAATGTTACCAACACAACAGCAATGGGAGTTAAGGGAGGGAGGAGGGATGATCAGTAGCTGGAAGAAATCACCAAATTCATATTACCCTTAAATTTGATAAATATTCACCTAACCTGTTACTATCAGTAGCTTTTCTTTTGGGAATGGTTTTGTACAGCAGCTGGAGATAAAAACATTGATTTAATTTTCATACTTTAAGAAATGTAAATAGAAGAATCTTTCTGCTTTTAGTCACAAAAACTTAGAGAGCCTGTGAATTATTGAGTTACAACACCCTTTGAGGTATATTAAAAACACAAGGTTTTCATTACTGCCAAATACTTCTTATCTCTAAGAAACTTACTCCTTAATGACAGGGTTTTTTTTTTTTAATGACTGTGGTTTTTTAAAAAAATAATTATTTTTATGATTATAAATAAAATGTTAAAGTTAATTCAAACAATAGAGCAATTTACCTTCACAAAGGTTAGATAGTGTTACTGCATTTTTTTTTGCATTGAATTTTACTGCCACAGTCTTCTTGCTGTTAATGGATACACTTGGAGTATGGCATTATTACTCCAGTAAGACTGTACCACAGGTTGTCCCATAGTTACATGTGACTTACCCTATTAAAGCATCAAGAAGTCCTTTTCCATCAATTTTTACAAATGTTTTGAGTATAAGAATTCATCAGGATTTAGGAGATTAAGAAATCACTGTCCACTAAAAAAGACCTGCAGAAATTTTCATTAGTTCTTTTATGAGTTGGCAGCAAATACTCTAGCTGTGAACTTTTATGAAGCTATAAATATAAAGGACCTTCTGATACTGGTATGATGATAATTCTAAATTTCCTCTTTGCAGTTGCAGTTGATCCCTTGTATTTGGTAAAAAAACCCCACCTCTCTTTTCGTAATTTAACTGAGAAAGTTGGCTCAACTACTGTATTGACTTTGAACACTCTGAGTGTAAGTTCATGAATTAAACCCACATGGCAACAAAACCCCCCATCCCCACCTTTCCCTTAAGGTGACTATAAAATGTCAGTAGAAAGCCAAGCTGGTTATTTTACTTAGTATTTGATTTTGTAAGTAAATGAGTTTCTAGTGAGGCATATCTTTGTAACCAGCTCCCTGACGTCACTAATTCTCATTAAACTATGGTATAAATATTAAATCAATCATTATATGTTTAAGCTTAATACTAATGGCAAAAAACAAGAACATGCAGGTAAGTAACAAACTTGTTGGCAACCTAGTCCCTAAAAGACTAGAATGTTTGATTATGGGGGGGAAAAGCCCCACTCTTTGCTCTTGACAGCTTTTTACAAAAACTGATTTCCCAGGGGATTTATCTTTTGGGAATAAAAATTAAGGAGGAATTTTGTCTACATATGCCAGAATCTCTGTGGTGAACCACATTCTTACGTTACTCTGATAGTTTTGTGCCACTCTAGATTTGTTGGGATACTGTCAATACGTTTCATTAATTGCCTAATAAAGAAGAAAGACTAATTTTCCTCTCACTGTTCTGATGGAACGGCATAATCTGAGACAGAAAGGAACTCATTCCTTTGGCTTCTGAGTCCCTAAACAAATACTAGAGCAGCAAAGAAGCAGCCCAGAATAAAAGACATCAGCAAGAGAAACAGGTATGCTGGCCTCCAATTTCTGTAGCAACAGTACAATACTTGCTTTTGCTTGTGTGGTTTCTTAGACTTCTCAGGAGCTTGACCCAAAAGAAGGTGAAGTAACCAAGCTGCCCAGACACCTGCCAAAACTCACTGCAAGATCAGCTGCACCTGCTTGTACCTGTCCCAAGGCAAACTGATTATCAGCTTAACCAATGGAAAGTTACCAATCATGCAAAAGAAGAAATCCACAATTAGAAACCCACTCTTAATACCTGTAAATCTAAGAAGCAGGATGGAATATCATTATGCAGTGACTCTGCTTGGGATAATGAAATAAGGTCAGCAAGCAAACTCTGCAGAGCACTTACTTACTGGACTGGACTAATGATGGCCTGTGCTCTAAATCGGAAGAGCTTGGCTGGAGTCCTGCACTCAACAACGTATTTCAGAGCTGAAATAGCTGCTGTGAGCACCTGTTATTCGTGTCCACTGATGGGAAACCTCCAGAGTCCTATATGTCCTTTGCCTCCATATATGGCACATTTTCCCATGATACAACTGAGCAGTGTGGAGTGTTCACTGATATAACTAAAAAGGGACAGTAAACAGCTATTAGTCCTGGTTTTTTCCAGCATTATTCTGTAGTGATCTGAAAAGTTCAGCCTTGAAATTTAAAATGTAAAGTAAGTTTCAAAAGCAACTGTAAGTAGCTTCAGCGATGAGAACAGAGGGCCTCTCCCCCTCTTTTTATGGTTCTATATAACAAAGCAGACCACAAAAATGAAATATTGAAGAGTCTTATTTTCTAACACTTCAATAATTGAGAAATGGATCTCATCTCATGTACACAATTTTTCCAAGAATCATTTAGGTTGGAAAAGACCTCTGAGATCGTCAAGTCCAACCACTGACTGAACAACACTTTGTCAACCAGAGCACGGCAGTAAATGCTATATCCAGTCATTTCTTGAGTGCCTCCAGGGATGGTGACTCCACCATTTCCCTGGGCAGTCCATTCCAGTGTTTAAACAACCCTTTCCGTGGAGAAATTCCTTCTGATGTCCAACCTGAACCTCTTCTGGCACAGTCTGAGGTCATTTCCTCTCATTCTGACACTTATTACCTGGGACAAGAGGCCACCCCCCCCTTCACTACAACCTCCTTTCAGGTACTACCAGAGAGCAATGAGCCTCCTCTTCTCCAGGCTAAACACCCCCAGCTCCCTCAGCCTCTCCTCATAGGACTTGTGCTCCAGATCCTTCACCAGCTCTGTTGACCTTTTCTGGACATGGTCCAGCACCTCAATGTCCTTGAGTGTGAGGGACCAGAACTGGATACAGCACTCAAGGTGTGGCCTCACCAGTGCCAAGCACAGGGTAACAATCACTTCCCTAGCCCTGCTGGCCAATCTATTCTTGATACAAGTCAGGATGCCATTGGCCTTCCTCAATTTCAAGTTTCCTTTCGAAAAAGTGCCTAAAAGCTCTCAACAGGTGACTGTAATTAAAAATAGGGTCACATCTAAGGAAAGTAATTCAGGTGCACAGGTGCCTCCATTTGTCTCCTTTACAGTGTTAGCCATGTAAAGTTCAAGAAGTGCACCAATATAACTTACAAACCTAATTAGGCCATTAGAAGTAAACTCCATTAAAAACCACCCTTCAGCTTTAACGATAAACTGCAGCCATTTCAAATTTAATACTGCACTAGCAAGTAATACTGCCATTGAATAATTCAGCATTCTGTAACATAAGGCAGGATGAGAGGAATAAGAAAGTGTGATTGCTATTTTCATTATGATGTGCCTTTTTGGGAGGCTTAGTATAAACCTCATATCACTGACACTAATTATTTTGGCATCTTATTGGCAGTCACAATTAGACAAAATGTAGAAATTTCTAAGTGCAAAACAAGTTCTTGGCTAGATTTCTTCAGCCCAATATACTTCAGACTTATATTTACGGCTAAATTGAAGCAGGATGTCAAATCTGGGTCCCTTAGAACAAAATCTTAATAATTAACTGGCAAAACTGAACATGATCGTTTCTGACACACCTACACTGGTAATTATTGCTTTGAGGCCATTTACTAATGAAATTAATGTATTCATTGCCCTAACAAATTAGCATAACTCATACATAATGCCCCACATTTCAAGACCTTCCTAGAAAAACAACACTTAATACCGCAGAATGAAATGGCAAGGGCATTACACGGAGACAGAATTCACTGAATTACTACATGTTAAAACCACAATGGCTAAGTGTTAGTTATAAAGCAAAATGTAAACACAATGTGGGTATTGAAACCATTAATAGTGTAGTCAAGAGTATACAATCGATGATTATCTTTGCACTTCAAATAAGCACCTATTACAATAGCAGCAACCATGGAATGTAATTAACTGGCTACTTTTAGAGATATGAAGTATGAAAAGGAGGCAGTGCTGAAGCAGTTTCTTCTTCCTTCTCAAATTCATAATAAATATAGTGTGGCTACTGTGCTTTTTCACTCATATTTCCATTCAGATTAATTCAGTGCCTGGAAGTGGCTGCAGCAGCCATAGGGTCCAGCAACAGTGAAAGGCAGGATTAAATGTATTACCTTTGGAAATGACGAAAATACAAGCACTGACCTACCGCCATGTTTAATTGGTAAGACTCTCTCAGTTATTCCCTGAGTTGTCTATCTCATCGTGCAGAGCAGAGGTCAGGGACACAAACCACCCCGTGGCTGGATGCAGTCCCGCTTCAGTGGAGGGCAGGGGTAGAAAGCACATCTGCTGTGCTGGCTCACCTGGCAGGCTGGGGGCTGCACTGAGACCCTCAGGCGACAGACCTAACACGCACTGCCACTTACAGACCACTCGTAACCTGCAACCTGCAGAGCGTCAGTATGAGGCAGATGACACGTGAGGAACCATCACTTCTGAGCATGAACAGGCTCTTCACATACTTCAAATTTTGAACGTACTTTGAAGGAGAAGATGGGGGTGAAATTACAGTGGGTTTGCAGAAAGCCATCTATATTCTGCATTGCTCAGAATTTACTCACTCCTGGCTCCATTGGGGGTGGGGAACTGAGAGTTCAGGTTAACTTGACCAGGTCTTTCTTCCACACCACCGAGGAGCCAGGCCCTAATGCCAATCACAGCAAGGTAACTTTGCTTGTGTTCTCTACAACTGTTTAAAAGTAATTTCCTCCTGAGAAGCACCAAACAGGAGCATGTTCTTGTGCCACCCTCTTCTCCACTCCTACAGAAGCATAAATGCAAAAAGCAAGAGTTCCTCAGCAGATCATCAATTGCATCAAAACCCATCACTATAAAGGAAAGCAAAAAAGGCAAGAAGTTTTCTTGGAACCCCATCCATATGTGTTTGGCTCCTGCCCACAATCATAAGGTTTTACATTTTTATTAATGTTCTTATTCTACTCAGCGTAATTTGGATTCTCTCATTATCCATACGAATGTCTGATCTTTTTCAACCCTCTTAAGTTCTCTGCTCCCATAATATCTTATGCCAATGAGTTCTATATGTCAGTTATAAGATGCATGAAATTTCATTTGACCAGTTCTCTATTTCTTGCTTTTCAAGTCATTCCCTTTCCTCTCCCAAACAATTATCTTTTTCCAAGTTCCTCATTTTGCAACTTTCACCACTTTGAATTAAAAATCCAAGTCTTTCTTTTATTTTACTACGTCTAAGTTTGTTATGTTTCTAACTTTAAAAGAAATAATGAAAAATATAAAATGGAAAATGACCAGAACACAAGATGAGAGATTTTTCTACTCCATTGAATTTGCTTTGGACACTAAAAATGTCCCAAAAGCACATTTTAGAATGTTTAAAGAGTCCAGCAGTAAATTCCCAGTGCTGAATCACAAAGGTTATTGTGCTCTCTCACAAAGACATGAAATCTAATTATACTGGGGCTACTATTACTAAGTATAGACAGATACCTTGAAGCAATTAATGTTTGACTGAGAGCTCTCCATTTGTGCTTGTCTGAAGAACTAGCTGATCTTCAGCCTAATCATCTGAATTGTCAAGAAACTGCTTCTTTGAACTGTGGCCTGTTACCATACAGAACTATTTTATAAATGGGTAAAGGCTACTCCTTACAACCACACAGGGAGGGAACAATTTTCCTTTACACTAACCCCTCTTTACAATCAAGCAGTAGATCTCTATGTGTTTCTGTCTGTTATCATCAACATCATTTCACTGCGCAGACAACAAGCAGTATAAACCCACCTTTTTTGTTTTGTTTTTTAATTTTCTTCTGATTTAAAAATAAATCCACACCAGAGAACTTACAGAAAGTTTATATATTGCTAAAATATTTAACAACACTGCACTAGAAGAACAGCAGTTTCAGTCAAGCTATTGTATACCCTTTCACTGAGAAATATTAGCCGGTTGGACTGCAGAAACCTACATCCCATCCTCATGCCTAGTCTGTTCTACATAATTTACAGCCACATACTGAAATACTCCTGCATCTGATCTACTCTGTCCAGCTAATAATTAGGTACTTCCAAACGGCATTAGTATCAACTGTTTGAGCCAAACTTACGTTGTGAAGATCGGTCCTCTTCCATCCCCAGGCAGCTAGTTCACCTGCTTTTGACTTTAGGTCTCTCATTGTTACATAGGTTTTATTTTTGGCAGCATGCCTACTTTCACTTAATCCCTTTGTCGGACATGTTGTTACTTCCCTCAAATATGCTCTGCAATCTTTCTTCCTCCAGGTCAGCTGTAATTTCTGTCCAATCATTTACTACTGGATACAAAGTTACCTTTGTATTGCTGACATTCCTAGCAGATGTCTTTGTCTGACCCAAGTGCTCCTCACCACCTGTCGCCTTGCTTCCAGGTTTGGCTATAAATAATCCTCCCCTTGCTGGTTTGACTATAAATAATCCCCTCCTCACCCTGTTGGGTTTTGGAGTCAGCTGGTTCCAATTTAGGTAAGGTGGAGCTTCCCTTTCCTTTCCAGAGTTACAGTCCCCTCTCTTCATCGTGTTACCCTCATAGAAATCCTATCACTGCATGAACCCACAAGATAGAAATATATCAGTAGGTCCCTAAATCATATCTTTTGCCTGTTCATTCACATTTTCATTCTAGCACCTCTCACATCTACCTCTCAAAGTTACAGTACCAGTACGTACAAGACACACTGGGCTGTGCTTATGATCAAGTTGACCTCTGCTTGCCTTGCTTCCCACAGGAGGGCCAACATGCCTAGCTCATGGACAAGCCCAGAAGGCAACCTCAGCTACCTGCCTTGCACATAGGACTGTACTTGTGGACAGGGCAGGTCACAGGGCTGCGGTTCTCACCAGCCTCCACCTGTTCTTGCACACGTGGTATCTGTATGTGCCACAGTCAGCACCTGGACATGAAGGCAGATGGAACCCTTCTTACAGAGGACGCCAATGTCACCTTCCTGAGACTGCCTGAAGCAGGGAATGTCGAGGATGTCTGAACAATGTGGATAGGCATCCAAGACCTCACGAGCTCTCTGGTTTACAGGCTTCTCCCAGCGCAAGTGCTTTGCAGTTTTGCTCAATGAGCTGCAATTAGATCCTGACAAACACCTGTCTGAGTTGTTCAGAAATTGTTCCCCTGAAGCTCATGTATGTGCTGCTCAAGGAAACTGGTTTCTCTTCAGCACTCTTCATATAAGACCTGACATTTTAACACGCACTTTGCACATTTCAGAAGCAAAGAAACTCATTAAAGTCACCACAGTACTTTGGAAGTGAACTATACTGAGGGTGTAAATTTACTTGTTTGTTTTTTTTTTTAAAGATAAGACAGAGCAGTGCTTCAATCAGACTAGGGTGGCTAGTGTAAAATTGAGAGGGAGTCAGTCCATATACCAGCAGCCAGGATATAAGAGGCTGCCTACTGACAATTCCTATAGGAAGAAGAGAGTGGGGGAAAACAAACAAGGAACACCCCACCCTCACAAAAAAAAAAAAAAAAAGCTACTTCTCATGGTTTTGGCTCAAGACTGTCCTGCAGCAGATGAGGCAGAAAACCGGCAGCACTAGAATTTGACTTGAGAAATATTCTGTGTTTATGGCATCCTCAGGAAAAGCAATGACTGCAGCAGTAGTAGTAGGCCACCTGCAGCAAGATAAGCAATAAGTGAGAATTAAAGAAGAAAGAAAATGCTGACTGATTTTCTCAAAGACATTAAAGACTTGACTGGAGCCAGAAAACAAGTGATGGATTTGCTGGGGTGCGTCTTTCTCACATCTTCAGTAAAAATTTAGAGGCAAAGGAGAGATTAAAGAGTGACTGAGACTGTGGAAAAGAGCTGGTGAGAGAAAGCATGGTAAAATCTTGAGAAGATACAGATGTCTGTATTCACTCAGTGGCATTCTGCCCCTTTACACGCAGTGAAGACCTGTACTTAGTGCCATGCATTATCCAAGCCAGACAGAGGCATTGTGTGACAGGGGTTAACGTGTAGAGTTCCAAAGGGGGCAGTGATGTCCCTACATGCAACTGGGGGCACTAATGCTGCAGAGCTGGAGGAACTCTGTGTGACCTTAAAGGCTGTACACACAAGTCTTGCCTGCAAAACCCGTGAGAACTTTTCCTGCTATGATTATAAACTTAGTACTAAGTTAGACTCTCACAGAGTTATATAATCCTATGTGGTAGTTAATGAAGTGCTGGATGTAAGAAAAATAACTGTAATGTTATTTTGCCCCTGGTATGCTTTGCCTTATAAGGATTAAACCTAGAGCTAATTCACTTGTGTTTTGTGATCTCTATCATGCTGCAATAATACTACTTAGCACTTTATAGCACTTCTCACTTATAAAAAGTGCTTTATAAACATTATCTAATTATTAATCTTCAAAACAGTCCTGTGATACAGGTATACCAGTCAATTTAATGTTCTTTTTTAATAAACTACTAGCACTTTAGTAAATTGAAAAGTATATAACACATTAAATTCACTTAAGAGAAATAAAAGTTAGTGAACAAATCGCAATTCTCCCTTCAGCATTCTAGGTGGACAACACCCATAGCAAACTGTCAGTGATCACAATCTCTGAGGTCCACAGAGGACAGTCTACATGAGCAAACACTTTTTTCAGATGGTAACCTGAATAAGGGGAACAAAGAGGAACTCTACCAAAACAACGCAGTCCCTTGATCAAGACCACTAAGTTCTATAGAAGCAAAACATAGTAGTCCCTACCCTACAATATTTGGGATCTAGGTATACAACAAGAGACAAGAGGTGGGGAACGGGAGGACATCAGTACAGTTAGGCAGTAATCATCACTGTTCATACTTTATCTGCCTATGCAAACACATGCAGAGCCATTTTATGACAGTATACTCACTATCTCAGTACTCCATAGTTCTCTCCAGTGACACACCTCAAACTTTAGTGTTTGTGATCAAAGACAGGACAAGAGTTTGGCATTCGGTTAAACACATCATGCAACTAATCCCATATCAGCTACTGTGAAGAAAATTAACTCTATACCAGCCAAACCCAGTATATTTACATAATCACAAACTGAGTTTTCCTCAAGGTCACTGTTTTAATCAGTGCATGGCACGGACTTGTCTGTGGGATGACTCAGTGCAGGGGAGAAGGTTGCTGCCTGAGGATGAGAAGGGCCACCCCATGCACTGCTGACATTCAGACTTGTGTAATGAGTGGGGAATGCAGGAAGAAAGGAAAAAAAAAAAAAAAAAAAAAAGAGTCTCCTAACTAAGGTAGTTCCAAAGTTGCCCTAAGGAGTTTGGAGTCTACATCTGTTTTTGTCATAAGAAAGTCTATGAGATACAGGACAAATTTCTTAAAACCAAGCTTTTCACACAAGGACATCTATCAGCCTAATGTTCCTCATGTGCTCCATGCCCAACTTGACACTTGGGGTCTGCCTTGTTCAAAGTGCTGATCACCAGGAGTGCAGCTGAAGTTAAAGGGAGCTGTGCTTTCAGCTTACTACCCAACCTTCAATATTCTGGAAAAGGTAGGAGCAGGATGCCTCAAACTGGGTTCCCAAACTAGGAGGTACTTTCAACCTTGATTTACTGTGTCCCAGTCTCCACCTGTCAAATGAGGACAATAATTCCTCCTCTTCTCACCAGGGTGTTGTGAAAATAACTTCATTAATGGCTTCTGAAGCACTGTAGTGTTGAGTGCTATGCAGAAACCTAAGAGGAAATTAATAATTCTGTCTCTGGAGCAAGTTTTGAAAAGTATGCAGTAAAAAGGGCCTGAAGGCACACACTTAACCAAAGAGCAAAAAAATAAAATATTGGATTTGAAGTACTTGAACAAAGTATTTGAACTGATCATTGAATATTGTACTTGCATTATCCAGCAGATTTCATCCTGATTTTAAACTCTCAACTCCTAATCTCAGTTTTTATTTGTAAATTACCATGTTTCTAAAAATTCATAGCTATCCAGCTCTGAACACCATAGCATGGAATCCTACTGATAAGCCTGTGGCTCAACAGCATCACTAGCAATATTTAGAGTCACTGTACAGATCTCTATCATTTCAGCTCATGGAATAAGGCAACAATAGCATCTCTCTCAACAGGAACCTTCAAGGAAAGAAGATCCCATTTTAACGGAAGATTTTGATGATACAGTAAAATAACAAAAGAAAGATGCAATTCAGGAGGAGAAAAAATGCTCAAAATTTTATACAGAGCAATACATATTCATTTCCTTTCCAGAAAGGGCCAAATAATGTTGATCATAGTCTTTCCAAATGTTTTGCCCCAGGAGGAAGCCTAAAATGGAAATTATCAATCCAAACAGTTACAGTTTGTGAAGAAATTAATTTAAAAACTCCTGTTTACAGCAATTTATAAGTGAGCATTTTCAGGTAATCCTGATGACAGTCAATATTCTCTGGCCTACCTACAATACACATGCACACACTATTCTACACAGTGTTTTGCTTGCTGTGCAACTTGTTTTAATTCTCTCCCAGCACATCATCTTCAGTGCTGAGGGGGTTTTATTTCTATTTTTATTATATACCCCCCTAGCTATTTCTTATATGGAAGAATAGTATTCCTTAGCTTCCTTTAATAATATACAGATGACTAATCACTGTGGCACCCAGGGAAGACAAGTCAGGTAAAGTAAACATTCTGAAAAGAATGGACCCTTGAGCAATCCCTGCCAAACACTCTTACCTGGAACTGTCACAATGATTGTGGTGAGACCAAAGAAGGAGCCTTTGATGACTGAGGAGTTCCTGGTGAGTAGAAAAAAGCCTATTGCCAGTTAGTCTAAAGCAGAGCCGTTTAACAGAAGTGATAGAACCACAGGGCTGACTTTCCTGACTCTAACACTGAGGCTATCAAATGCATTTTTAAAAATGTGAGTGAGAGAAAACTATTGTCTGTTTTACTCCAATGTGCTGAAAGAGGACAAATGCAATGGCTGCTTTTTGGCTGAGCAACATTATGCTGGTATGGTTTATAAGGGGTCAAAGAGCAAAACTAGAACTGCAGCTCCCACAATATCAACATAGAAAAAAGGACATCCAATGCCCCACGTCCCATCTAAATCCAGTCTTAATAAAAAACGAGTGTGCAGAACAGTGTTTTATGTTTAAGATTCTCAGGGGAAAAAAGGTCCTGAATATATAATGTTACTCACTACATGCAAAAGGGTGTAACCTTTTTTAGGTATTCTGAAACAATCTGTTTTAGGTGTGCTATGGCACAAATTACTTCTTCTTTTAAGTTTTTAAGAACTATCCTTGTGTGCATCACATCAAACTTTTTAAATCTCCTTCCTACCCTAATGTTGGCCACTCAGCCCATAAAGCAATTGTCCCCTCGTTCTAAAGTAATGCTTGCAATATCTTCTCCTTACTTTCACTTTTTGTTCTTAGCTGCCAGTATTCTTAATTTACAGTGCTTCATCTGTATTTTGATACCAAGTCCAGTCATCTGAACGACAATTCTGATGCCCTGAAACCTGCCATACAAACCAATGTGAGCATCAAAAGAGGACCCTGTCTGAACTGATGGATGTCTGAAGCCTAACAGATCAGATACATCCAGCACGTAGTCTGCGACAGAGTTGAAGAGACAAACAGAGTCCCAACAGATTTAGGGGGCTTACACTACATATGTGGCCCAGAGGCAGAGTAGACAGCACAGAAGCAGCCTCAGGGACAGCAAATGCCCACAGATCTCTTCTGCTTGAGAAACAGTCTCCTGTCCTGAATCTCATCTGTCAAAACACATGGTGTGACTCTTGGGGATGGTTCTGTGCAGGGCTAAGAGTTGAGACTCAATGATCCTTGTGGGTGCCTTGAAACTCAGCAAATTCTTTGATTCTGTGAAAACTGAACTCTATTCTGTCACCAACAGATGACTGGTAGAGAACAAAAGAACCCTAAGCAAAATATGTGGGATAGCAGAGAGTCCACTTACATGGCTACAAAACCAAATTCACAGCACTGAGCCCCTTCACAACCTGTCCACAATACTATAGTTCTATATTAAATACCATACCTCAGACAAGAACGTCACAGCAGTGGGCTAAAAACTTCTGCTTTGTCAAGGCAAAGTAAAAAAAAACAACCAACCAAAAAAACAAAGAGGCAACTTAAAATTGACAGATATTTTGTCCTCTTGACACAATTCCTTACAGAAGTTCTTCATTCACAGTGGGTTCCTTGGTACCAGACAACTGATATTTCCCTTTTCCAGACGTATTCTCATATACCTTATGCTATAGACAGTAATGCTTTGTTGGTCGTCACAGGCATCTGGAATATAGGCCTGTGGAACACAGCTGGGAGCTGCATATGCAGAAATGCCTGTGCTGGAGCTGAAAAGAGCAAATCCACTTCAAAGCAGCAATTGAGAAAGTCAGAAATTGGCCAGACAAGAAGGATGATGTGAGAAAAGGGAAAAGATAATGGGAGCTGTGGTTTTGCATGTGACACTCATGAGAGAATTAATACACATAATTAGGAGAAGCTAAGCAACAGGGTCCTCCCAGGTGGGCTGCATCTGACCAAGGTTAGTGAAAGCTCCTTGGGGCACAGAGTCCAGTATGAATTGTCAGTAATTTATTCTGATGTTAAAATACTCCTAATCTGATAATTCGCTGTTGTCAAGAATCAGTGAGAGGGAAAACTCTAAGGCAATATTTGTCTATCAACTCACTTTTGTTGTTTCATTTAAAGTCAAACTTATGGTATGATCAGCTACTTATTTCTTCACAGACACACCTCCAAAGTACATAATTCTGTAACATACTTCAGAAAAGTAGCTTCTATTACACAATAAAGAGAAATGCAAGCTCTTTCCTTTACTTTTCAAGCAATTTGCCTCATTACTCCCAGATTAGAGAAACAATCCCTTTCAAATAACATAATAAATCTACTCCCTTATTTGTTCTCACAGCAGGAGAAGAAAACATCTTTTACACTTCCCTATGGCAGGAGACAACTGAGTGGATATTGGAGGAGTGTACATGTCCACAGAAGAGGAAAGGAATTCATATACAAAACTGCAGCTGAGGAAGCAACAGCTTGAACTCCATATGGCATGTGAGGATGACTTAAAGACCTGGAAGTTTGTGTTTCAATGAAGAGATTCAAGAGAGAGCTGATATGGATAAAAGGACTCATTTCTCTAATATGGTATCATGTCTTGGAAGTGGTCTGTCAACACTAGAATGACTTACAGTTACACGCTGTATTCTCTGTATTTCTCATTTTTCTAGCAGTTCTAGAGCACCAGACCTTGCTCTCCTGACCTGCAGATTGGCAATTTCACATCAATAAATGCTGTCAAAAACGGCATATAATCAATTGTGTGTCTTACCTGTGCTGCAAATACACTTCTTATCAGATTATCTCCCATTTGAGAACACTGGAAGAAACAGAAACAAAACAGATAGTTAGTATTTAAATAATATCTTGTCCAGCTAAGTACACATAAAATCTTCTAGTATCAGCCTCCTGGCAGGACTCAGGAATAGCAAGGACAGATCTGTAATGCAAAATTAATGTCTTAGCACACTGAAATCTGTTTCATGTGTGAAAATTGGCACCTTTCTCCTATTTACAGTTTTCATATTATACAAACACTTATATACTGTGAGTCAATGAGGTATAGAAAGATAAGCTTCAAATGCATTCTGGACAATCAGCATAAACCAGAGCTCAGGATTCCTGGGCCTCCCTAAGCCTTTGGAAACAATCAACGTTTATGGTGTTCAGCCATTGCCTCAAGGGACATACACACAGTTTCAGTGAGATAATGCACTCAGTGTGTCACGACTTTTTGAAGAAAAAGTACGACCTGCAAAAGCCTGCCCTTCATAAACCAGCTTTCAATAATATGATTATCAAATCCAAATTCTACAACTTGTAGACCCCGAGTGTGCCCACATTGCAGACCCAGAAATAGAAAACCTGAGTCTTACTCGGAAGTTCATCCTGTTCAATCAAGTTTAAATGAAGTTCAACAAAATACTAAAAATAAAGGTCCAACTACTAAAGGCAGAATACTATTTTTTAAAACTTTTGAAGCTCTGCAGGACAGAGAAGGTTCACCAAAACAAAGACAACTTTAGCTGATCTCAAACACAGCCTGAAGTAGTTTAACTACAGAGAGAGAGGGAAAGAGAGAGAGAGAGAGAGTGTACCACTCTTCTGAGAGGTGCACAGGTGACAGGATGGGAGATAATAGATAACAAGTTGCAACAAGGAATATTGCAATTAAATATTGTTAAAAGTAAAAAAAAAAAAAATCATCATTAGGACAATAAAACAGGAACATCTATGGCAGAGAGCCTGTGCAATCCCTGCCACTGGAGATTTTCAAAACTTGACAGAAGCAGCCCTGAGGAACCTGATCCAAGCTGGCCTTGCTTTGAGCTGAGAGCTGGTACTGAAGAAAGTGCCTCACTTCTTGCTGGCTCGCCTGAAGGCTCATAGCCTTCACCTGACTCCAAGCAGGAGTGGAGCAGGACACTTCTTGTGGACAGACGAGACTGAAATCACCTCTCCCATGAAGCAAGTGCAAATTTTAACCTGGAAGAACCTTGATGTTTTATTTTATGTATTGGAATTAATGGTGGCTCAAAATATGGTAATGAGCAATCAAATAACTGTTAAGTTTTCTGCAAAGAAAGCCTACACTTCTAGCAGGTAAACAGCCCCATCATGATGGCACCTTCCACCTGAGCCAGACTGTGAAACGAGCTTGTCACAAGCTATTTCATAGATGTGTAAACTACTTACTGTAGAGACTTCCTTAACATCCTGTAAAAAGTGAGATGTGGTACAGAATAAAGACAAATGCCCTGCTGTGCTTATTTGGTTTCCAAACAATACCCCACAGAGTGGAAGAATGAGGGAGGCAGTTTAAGTTCATAGTAAGTGTGGTTCCACTGCAGAAATGCTGGAAACAGCACATCATCTCAAGTTCATTAAATCAATTGTCAGTTCCTGAATATTCACCACAGATTACTATACAGGTGGCTTAGATTACCCATTTTTTGTCAGGAAGGGAAAGATTAGCTAATGTTTCCCAAGAAAATCTGGGGGCAGCCTTTGTGGAACACTTTGGGTTACACAAGAAGGAAATGAACACAGCTTTTGAAGGGTAACACTGAGGTGCACACTGTTCACAGAAGGTGACTTGCCTGAGGTCTTGAAGGCTGAAATAAAAGCCAGTTCATACTTCAACTCCTAAATCAAAGGACTAGATCCCAATAGTAGGAATCCAGTCAACATAGTAACTCTGAAGAGAACATATTATCTTCTGGAGGTTTTAAATTTGCTTCTACAGGCAGCTCCAGAGACTGCTAAACACAGAAATCAAACTAAAATGATCAAGCTTAATAGCATATTGAAATTCGTAACAAAGTTTAGAATAAAAGATTACACTGAATAAAACACTAGAGTGGATTGCAGGAGAGATAACACAGGAATGAAATGAAGCCACTAAAGGTTTATGAAGCATCTCTGTTTCTCATTGTTCATGTCTTCTGTTACCTGACCTTCATATTGCAGAGTTTCAGAAATCAGCATTTTACACTATCCATATTTGAAACTAACCTGTACAGAGTACTCTCAGTTTAAATAAGGGTTTGTGTTCTCTTGGTTTGTTTGGGGTTTTTTTTTTTTAGTTGTGCCTTCTGTGGTGTGCCCACCAATGATGATCCACGTCAGTCTTGGTTCTCAGTACCTCTCCCTCTTTCATCTCCATTGAGTCTTACGTAAATGCTCCTGGTTGGAACTGTAGGTAGTCAACGTCTCGGGAAACATTTTTCCCTTACATCTTAGAATCCTATAATTTATAACATGAAATTTAAACCAACTAAATTAGTAATTCAATCTCCATATTCCAAATTAATGAACTAGAGGTTTCATTGCTTTATTGTTTTGTGCCAGTGGACCAATTGCTTGGTTTACAGATGGAATGTAGTTCTTTCTTAATAAATAAATGCATAAAAAATAAAGGTATCCTCAATGCAATTATGCTGATGTCCCTCAGGAACCAGAATGCAATTATTTAAAATATTATTTTCTTAGATTACTCTCAAGAAAATAAGGAAAGAAATATGAAATTTGTGTCCTTTTAACTTAAACTCACTTCAAGAGCAGCAACAGTGATGCAGATAGTCCCCAGTGGCAACTGAGAAGCACTTAGCCAGAAAATTGTTATTGGATTACAGTTCTGGCTTCATAAAACGTGGCTAAAGATCATTTTAGACATCTATGGAATGACCCATTGTCATAACTGGTATGACAAACAAGTGACAAAGTTATTCTATTCAGCCATTTTGAGGATTTTTCAGATCACAACAGTAACTTGGGGCTGTATCAGCCTACACAGTTTTGATTCAATTATAAAAATAACTCACAATAAGAATAATTCTAGCATAAATAATTGAATCTCTCCAGGGGAAAAGAAAAATCCCCACAAACATGTGCATATACTTTCAAGTGTTCCTGATGTATAAAGAATTGTGAAGTGATACGGTGATCAGAAGTCAATTCTGATAGAGAACTACCTTTCAGACTAACTGGTTTTCTTTATTAAAATAAACAAGATGAAAAGGGCACCAAAGGACACTGCATGATTTTTAACAATGCACAAACTGAAACCACTTAGATACCACTAAGGTTCATACGATCCTTTTCATTTCACTTTACAGTCTTTTTCAAACAGATGATTTCCTGCATGAGAATCCTGCCTCCCATATTTTAATCTGCTGATAAAAATACCAACTAATGTGAATACATATCAGATGTACATGTGCATACTTAAATAAATGCAAACAAGAAATAAAACTCCTCACCCTTACATTTGAGGTCACCAGTGACCACTGGCAACACAGTAAAAATCAGAACCCTAATAAAAATAGTAACATGGGATTTAATTTCTTCATGTAAAGTCTTTGTCATTTTTCTTCTCTGCCCATTACACAGTATGTCTTTGCACATATAATTACATAATTAACATCCTCAGCACCTATTTCATCCCTTGTTAATTTTGCTAAATATAAATACAGATACACTCAAGGAAACAAACTGGGCAAGTGAAGAAGCAGAACCAATTTAAAGGAAAAAAAATCTATTCAAATCCTGAAATCAGTAGTATCACTGAGCACTACTAGATGCTCGTAAGCCACATGATGGCCCTCTGAATAGAAATGCCAATGCGAGTTCAGCTTTCACTGGGATGACAGAGATCACCCCAAAATGTTGGTACAAGGAGGTCTTGGTTTTGTTTGTCTGTGAGCAGTCGTGCAGCTTGCAGCACCAAAGGACAGCAGTGGCAGCCGATTAACCACACTGGTTTCACAACACTGTTGGTTCCTAAATCTTTTTTCTGAAATCACAAAGATTTGGGAAGGGGTGGGGAGGCTGATAAATTTCCCAAAGTTTTAATCTATCCACCCTTGACAAGGAAATTGGCAGTTTTATTTCTTCCTCCACAGTGTCCAAAAAGTAATTCTGATCATCCTTCAAAAAAGGAAAATTTCAGATGGGTTCCATTTGGTGGGGTCACAGAGACCAGATCTGTATTCATTCTAAAATGTGGATCCTCACATTTAGGATCAGATTTTAAAACTCTTAGTCACACCAAAAATTACTTAGTTCCTTGAATGATACTAGGTCATGGAGGATGGTATTATTAAATGAAAGGAAGTTTGCATCAGAAAAATACTTTTAAACTTACTGCTTCCATACAGGATACTGTCTCTCTATGAAGATGGATAATGTCATTTGATACAGCAGCTTGCAATTAGAATTCAAAAATCCTTCTCATAAAGAGTCATTATGAAACTTGTTTCATTGCAGTCACTGGCCAGTACAATCTGAAATTACACCAAGGTCTGCCCCCAGTATACTGTGCTGACCTGTTTATCTCTAGAATTCTGTTTAATTATCCAGAAGTGCACAAGAAAGTGGAGAGTCCAGTTTGAACACCTCGATGCTGTCTCAGCAATTTCTGCTCCCAGCACAGACTATTTCAACAGCCAGTGATCACTGGAGTTAAAGTGCACACAAGCAGCTGAATAGGATGCAATTCTTATTCTTATGATGAATATCAGGGTCAGAGGTGAGTGCCAGATAACACATAGCAGATGTGGAGGGAGTAGAAGGAATTCTGTTTACTTTGGGTGACCACCTACGTTTCAAGGGGGGGTGGGGGAAAGCTAAAACTGCAAGATAAAGACTGTTTAAAGGAGCGCATTGTACAATATTTTGCAGGACAAAGCTTCATTCTTGTATATTAGGAAGAACACTTCTTGAAACATAAGACACATTGTGGCCCAAATTAACCACTTAAGGAATGTTACTCTTCATGAAACAAATGAGAGAAATCTTTTAAAAACATAGCCCAAAACCTGTGATCACTTCAGCTGATATTGAAAAGTTCTATTTCTTTCTGTGTTGCCTGTATCTTCAGCTATTGGAAGCAACACAGCTTTGCAAAGTGGGAATGGAGAAATTGTGATCTGAACCTGAGGGAAGTTCTAGATAGCCACTGAGAAGACTCTGCAGCATGCAGATGACAGCACATTTGCAGTCTCTCATTGTGGAAAGAGAAATTACTGTAAGTTATTGCTTAGGCTTAGATCATCAGTCCAAGCTGTGCAGAAGGGACATGAAACCACTCCAAACAGACAGAATTGATTCTTCCAAAGATGATGCACAGAGCTGGAGACATACAGGAACTCCTCAAGCTGGTAAAACTATGGGCAGCCATTTAGCTGCTCAGCTTTTCACAGCCCATGGCAAGGGATGAAGAACCTTTCTCCTCAGTCCAATCAGCTGTTAACTCCCAAGCCACAAGGAGGCTGCTGCTGGGGGAGACAGGTGAGAAGACTGATCACTTCAGTTATACCAATGAGCTTATTGTACGAGGAATGAACTTTGTTTCCCCTGCTCCCTCTTCCCCTCCCAAAGAAATCATGAAAGTCGTTAAGCATCTTGATGTTTTCCATATGGATGTTTCTACAAGTTATAAGGTCAGAGTGGACCAGTTAGGAGAATTTAAGATCATCAGAAAAGACTGAAAAGAGCAAGGGGGCAGGGAAACCCGCTCACTTTTAAAAGAAAGAAAACAAAACCAAAACCCCACTCTCAAACCAAACTATCCAGGGACAAGTTGCATTTTCCAGCATGCTACAGACATCCATTTCCTAGACTACTGATAGCCTTTGTGAAGGTTGTCTCAATAAAGTCTCAGCAAACAAATAGATAGGATTTGTTGAAAATTTTCCCCCTAAATATTATAAGATATATATTATATATTAAATATATTTTATTTTATATATATAATATACATTATATAGACATATTTTAAAACAGACCTAGTAGTTACATCCACATAATATCATCCAGTCAGTGCTCAAGATGGTATTATTGGGACTATCATTAGAATTTTTAATTAGTACTTATAGAAAAATCTAATGGAGTCTGGTAATCCATGGAAGAAGAGATCTTAGAAACGAGTTCAGTGTAAGCAGGAAAACACACACAAAAAATCCCACCATGTTGATGACCCCCAGTTAGCCTGCTAACTTTCTAAATTAGTTATTAAATTTTTTTCCTTTGGAAGTTTTCTCTGGATGTTGAGTAGTTGATCTTTCTTTTTAGGGGTGAAGTACACAGCAAGGAAGTACATTTGGCAAATGATCTCTAAATTACTCTGGACTCTTTGAAGATACAGTAGCACAACATTTTTAAAGATATACACTGCCTCATTTAGATGATGGATTGGAGGATGGAGGGTAATTAAAATAGAAAATCCAATAGTTTTCAGTTCTAAGTCTTCTATGCAATGTACATCCCTTCTCAGGTAACATTAAAGATAAGTAAAAAATATCCTAAAAGCTGAAATGTAGTTCCAGCATAAAGCAGTCATTGTTTTTCGAAATCAAAACAATCTGCAGAAACAATTCTGATATTGCTAAAGTTTAGTTGAAACAAATGAGCAAAATTATAACTATTTCCCAGAAAGTGGGAGGGAATGGATTTTCATCTCTCCGTGGGGTGCTGCCACACTTCCACTTTGGCACCCAAAGGAATGCTGTGGGCACCATATAAAGGCACGTGTGGCAGCCTGGGGGTTAAACAGACATTCGTTATCTTTGTCAGATGGTTCATTCATAGTCATTATTACTTAATTCAATTGCTCAACAATTTAGATATGACAAACATGTGTGTAGGAATATATGCCAGGGCACCCTTCTAGGAATCCCAAAATGCAATATTCCCTCCATGCTTTCACCATACATCCTCGTGCTGAGCGTGACAGATTGAAACAAATGAAGGCTTTCTGAGCATTTCAGCTCCCTCCTGCCACTCTTGTTCCATTACAGAGCGGTTCTAGAGAGTTACTGTGTCCAGACCCAGGATGGATGAATGGGCTTGGCTAAAACAACTATTTTGTCCATAAGTGTAATGCAAGCCCAACTTTTTTTTTTCTTTTTTGGCCTAACTTTTCCACTTCTGTGCCACAAGTATCACCACTTAAGCAATCACAGGGAAATAACTGGCAGGCAAGGTCACACTTTGAATGGCACTGAGTGCTAGTAGGCCTACTTAAAGGTTGTCTGGAATGGCTTTAAAGCAGCCCATATCTGACTTAATGTTTATATAAATGATGACTTGCACATCCACTTCTACCACACAAATAAAGATTCACAAAATGAGGCCACTCCACTAACTGCCCTTCTCTCTTCATTACATCCCCTATTCCAAACCCAGATCATTTTCTTATGTAGTGACAGGCATAAAGATATTTTGGCAAATATTTCTTAAAATTAGTAAAAAATAAAAAAAAATAAATTCCCTTTACCTTCCTTGAGTTGATATAGGAAAATGAACTTCTCCCCTTTTCTCTTCCCACTGATATTTCCAAATTGGCTGGCACAAGAAAGCACCTCAAAACACCTCTGCAGCTCACTCACTGAAGTTGAAAGTCTTCCACTGACTTCAAAGGCATTTGGATCAGGCCCAAAGTCAGCATCCTAACATGTGAGCACAGACTACCAAGCCACAACACTGGCTGGAATCCATGTCACTTATATGCTATTGCTAAAGCAGTGCAGGAGGCTTACAGAACTCCAGGTCTGCAAAAGCATGTGCTATTCTTTCCTTGTTAGTTTACAGAACATTTTGTGAAGTTTCACCAATTTCTGTGCTGATATAGATGCCTTTGACATCTTGTGTGCATAAGTTTTCTGTTCCCTCCCTGTCCAGAAATTTTATTGCCTTCATGCCTGTCTATAAAGCCCTAAGATGCCATATTTTTTGTTAGAATATGAACCTTCTAGAGGAAAGACCTCGCCTTTACTTGTTAGTAACTCACTATTGGCACTATATAATATGAAAGAATAAATCACAACAATAGTAAATGGGAAAAGTCTCTGTGCTGGTTCTGCATCACAGCCACTAATCCTACTCAGAGTGCTTGCAAAACAAAAAACTCTAGGCAAGCATGTGAAAACTAAACCTTACCTGTAACTGGGCAAAGTATCTCAAGCCACAGAGGCAAATGAATCTGACCTTTTGTACACTCAGTACAAAAAGTACTCAAAGTAAATCCATTAAACCATCCAGGTAAAATATTCACAGTTTCTGTTTCAAAGACATGCATTAGCACCTGAATTGTCACCCTCCTGTTTGTGTGTCTTTCACACCATCCTACAATACAACTGCTTCAAACCACAGCCATGGTGGACCCAAGACAAGCTGTCTCAGCACCTAAAGCGAGGAGACTTAAAGAATAAGACACCTCATATGTCTTTCTCAACATCTCATACAACCTCCCCTTTGGCAGGCAACTGCCTGTATGGTGCTGTTAAACTGCCTCTCATTTTCTTGTCCTCTAACTGAGTTTGTAAACTCTCCTTATAAGCAGTTTGTAGAACTGAAGTAAAACTAACATGAGAGTACCATAATCTCAACAGTGCCATATGGGAGACCATACAGAGCTGAGGGTAAGCAAAGCTGGAAGAAAAAACGTGCAAGCTCCTCTCACCTTTTGTATCCAGGTAAACACACGCTTCTGGTGAGCAGTCAAATTTTTTTAAGTCACAAAAGTGCAGTAGATCATCACAACTCATCTTTTCTCCCTCTCAACAGATAAAGCATTCTTTTGCCTCTAATTAAAAAGATTAATAAAGTAAGAGAACACATCAGGTTTGCATCAATCATTGCCCATGTGGTTCTTATTACTGTAATTAAAAGTTATCTCTTCAAAATTGTTGGATGAAAGTCCCATGATCTGCAATTGAAAACACATTGAAGGGAGTTATCCAACTTATTTGACTGTTTTAAGACAGTCAAATTTTAGAACTCCGTGGAGGTAATATATTCAAGAGTCCTTAAAGGCAATTTGTCAGTAAAAGTGTCTTCTGAACCTTCCACTAAAGAATGTGAGTATTACTAGGACTTCACTTAAGAAAAAAAAAAAAAGGAAAACATATTAATTGAAAGAATTGAGGGGGTTTTTAAAAGATGTTATTTCAAACTCAGACACTGAAAATTCAAGGTTTTATCTTCAGAGCTCTTTAGGTCCTGTATATATTAGGAATGTCCATTTCCCCTGGGACTGAATCTTTTAATGTATTTAGATTTTCACACAGAATGGGCCAAATTTCAAATAATCTTGAACAAACCTGGTTCTTTTGCTGATACATCAGCCCATATTTCACAGAAAGTAATGCTCAATTTTGACACCCAAGCTTGCACAATATATGGGATTTGGAAATTAGGTGATCTAAACCTAGATTTTTTGCATATGCAGGACTGTAGACTTACAAATCTGTGAAAGAGAAAGGCACTGCAAATAGAATGTATAATTTAATTACAGTACCTTTCACTCAGGCATTAGTGTGCAATAGTTTAACAGCAAGCTAATTACATCAAAGCTAGTAGCATGCCTAAAAATAATGCTTTTAAAAGCTTTCTTTGTGTAATGTAACTTAAAAGGTTTTTTTCCATTCTCTTCCTCTTCTTTATTTTCACTGAATGCCAGTTTAACATTTTGGCATAGCACACGGTGACTTCATGGAGTTTTGTTCAAAACTGTTCAGGGTGTAAAACCACGCACTAGCTTTCAAGAAAGGTTTAGTGGATGCTATTAAAAAGGTTATTTAATGGGCAGAAAGGTATCTCCTGTAACATAAAGAAGCCTTTTATTTAACACATCACAGGAAAACACCAAAGGGTGTTAAAGAAGGACTGGTTTGGATTTTATTGTGAAAGAGAAAAGAACATTTTTCTGCCACCTTTATTTACATTTGAACTCTCCTACCAGTTTCCCTCTGTAGTTTCTGAAATCCAGTGGTCTCTTGCATCTTCTTTCCAGTTACCAACAGACAGCTTGATCCATGGGCATTGGGTTTATTTGACAGGGCATTTACATGACAAGAGAAGAACAGTCAGACTCCCAAGGCTATTTAGAAAACTAAAAGAGATCGTGTAATTTGTCCAACAGTTCTCAGCTATAAAAACCAACTTTAATTTAAATATTTGCTCAGATGGAATTATCCAACTCCTGGGAAAAAAATCACAAGGAATATGAAATGAGAAGTGCAGAATTCTTAAACAAGACACTATGGGAGAGAAGTGGCATCACATATTCACTGTGTCCCTCTAAAATTTCCTATAGAAAAATTACTGTGTATCAAAGAAAGTGTGGAGAAAAGAGAAACAGTGATGCTGAATATGACAAAAAGCTTGTTTACGTTTAATACATAGGAGAAAGTGTTCAAGGACAGTTAAATGTGACCCACTTAATACACCAAGGTCTCATATACCTATGGTACTCTGCTGAGTAAGTGCTGATCATGCAAATTAAGGCTGCCTGGGGATACACGGTGCTTTTCAGTTGCAGTTTGAATTTTACAAGTTCTCAAAAACTTCTAGAGATGTGGAGACACGTTACTGGGTCATTAGGCCAGTTCTATTTTTTCAGTTGTTGGCTCATTTTGAAAATTCATTTGTCGGATATTCCTGAGTCTTCTAACACATAGATCTATATTCAGGAATGTAAAAATCTAATTATTGCTACTAGCTGTGTAATTTAAAGTACAGATAGGCAAGTCAGTATGAAAAGGTGTCCCATGACAAATATTTGAGCTTCAACAAGAAAGAGGAATAAAAATTTAGTGGTCACTGTGACTCTAGTTAACCCAGAAGTTCATCAGTCTAGGATCATCAAAGGCAAAGTAGAGTATGCTCTCAGTATACACTGCATTCAAGGTGTGATACCTTCTGGCCTTGCATTTATTGACTTAGATTCTTTCCCGGTTTTCAATATGCTTACAAATCCCACTAGCCATAATTTGGGTTCATTATATCTGAGCAAATGCAAGAAAATCCAAACCACACATCACCTTTGAAACTGGCATCAAACACTCAATCAAAATTTTACAAGCTAGGTGAAGATTAGCTTATGAAATAAAAGGGCTAAGAAAAATATACAAGAAGTTAGAAACAGCAACGTCTACTTAATAAGGGTACAATGCTCACACTGTCTGAATACAAAACACAAAGGCAGGCAATCCTTTTTTATAATTTTACTATAATTATATAGATTCTAACCTTTAGGGAAATAATGCTCTAAAACAAGTTGCCCTAACCCTCATTCCCCAAACATTTCTCTAAAAGATTAACTCGTGCCTTTTCCTATGGCTATTTTTAGTAATGGCATCAGTAATTAAACATTCCATGGTCTGGGGCCCCAAAGAAAACATCACTCTGGGTTCTGGATGTGTTCCATGATATCTTGAAACAATCTTAAAAAATGTATGCAGCCAGTGTTGTGATCCCCACTGGATCTGCAGGGACCCATTAGGATCATCAGGGGAAGCATGTGGTTGTGACAATGCAAGCAATTTAGCATTACTCACTGGAGCTGGAGCATGACACAGTGTGAAGCCACTATTGTTCTCCTTGGGTTTTCTGAAGACACTCAAGTTCAAATCTACTCACAGCCTAATTCATAGCTGAAATCGGAACCAGAGCCTGCAGCCTCTCAAGGGAAAAAGATTAATGGGGGAATAAAGTTGGGGGGTTTTCCCCCCCAAAGATGACCGTGAAATATTAAAGATTGCTAGAAGCCATTTCATTACAAATCTCTTTTGAACTGTTTGTGTAACTGAAAAAAAATGGATTCTCTTACATTATCTTTGTGTTTACAAAAATACAAGCTGCCATATACTAATGGAAAAGCCCGTGGATGCCTGCTTCCATAGCTCACTTAGTATGATTTCTTTCCCTATGTAGAAACAAATCTACTTATAAGGTGATTGTTGCAAAACACTTTCCTGTCTGTCAGGAAAACAACCTCAGCTCTTAATGCCAAAGCACTGGCACAGTCAATGAATGCAATGGAGTTCAGATTAGACACTGCAACAGCTAACACGACGAGACATAATGCTTTCTTGCAAAAATGTCATTTCATTAGTTACCAAGTGAAGAAGGAATGTGGGTGCTTGAGGACACTTACTGCAGACTAATTGTGTGTGCATGTGTATACATATCTGGCACTTCTGTGCAAGTAAACACATGCATTTTCAGAGAAAGATACTCTAGTACATAGGGCACTGAGATAGTCACTGCTAGTGACATTCTCTTTATGTTTGTATACTTACAAAAATGGTCCAAGATACCAATAGTTCAGAGTGACAAACTAAAAATAAATAAAAAAAAAAGATCAAACACACTAAGAGACAGTACACTTAAACCCCACTTATTAGTATTAACAGTTATGGTGTGAGAAGGACAGAAAGTTGACCTTGGTTAGTTAGTGTTTTTAAGCCACAAAGTGGGTTTCCGATAGACACTATAAAAAACTGCACTGCAAAAGCATTTATGGGTACAACTCTTGAAGTGCACAGTGAGGTTTTATAGCTATCTCAGACCTAGTGGGCTAAATCCTGAGCTACTGAAATCAACACAGTTCCACTACTCTAGTAGCACTACACCAATTTACATCATCCAAGGATCTTGCCCAAAAAGTGTAATGGGACTCCTGTGGCCTCAGCTTTCAGAGAACAAGCTGATACTATATAAAATAATCTGACAATCCTGAGAAATTTGAAATTAAGACTTTTGCTCTCTCCATATTTCACCCAGTTGTATTTAAGTGCACTGCTGCAGAGGCCTTGATATTACACGGTCAGCGCAACAAAACAGAGACACAAGAATTTTCTCCTCAGAAAAAGATCTTACTGACTTCAATGCAACTCATATTAATTTCAGTGAGACCTTATTTAAGAAAAGAGTGGGTTTGGGCTAGGCTGAGTGACCACTGTGATATTAAAATGTAAAACACTTCTCATAGTCTGGTTTCAGATGATACCTTCCTCCGTGTTGTGGCCCTGGAATAGGTGACAAGCTTTGCTTTGTTGGGGTTTCAAATGTAAGCACTTAGATCTGGATACTAACTTTCTCTTACAGTGTAAAAGATGTCCCCAAAATTCAGAACTGGAGTATTATTCTTGGCTGAGCAAAATAAAACAGAAGGACACTCTATACTTAGTAGTAATTTTGAAACTATCTAAACATTCAAGAACATTTTCTCAGCTGGCACAAAACCAACATTGCTGCATTTACTCCAGTGAGCCTAAAAAACTCACCCAAGTTGAAGGGCTGACCCTTACATGTCTACAGTCTCTGTTAAATTACTTGGTATCAGTGACATGAAGTACTAGACTGGCTGAAATTTCATGAAAGACGGATTAAAGGCCATCACTGGACAGAGACCATAGGGCAAAAACATATTTCAGAAAAGAAAATTTCATGTTTCAAGTTAGAGTTCTCTTCACAATGAAAGGTGACCTTTGATATCATTCCTGCCTTGCTCTTTGTATAAACTCTTTCTGCTTTCAGCCCAGCTCAAACACAGATGAGCACTGTCTCCATTCTTTCCTTAGCATCCCCATTTCAATATTCCAGACTCAACCATCATTTGCCCCAGCAGTCCCCTACTGTGCATCTGTCCCTCAAATCTTAAATACCTGTCCTCCCAATCTGTTCTGAGGCCAAGTCCAAATGAGTTTTGTGCATGTAAATTCTATTATCTACAGGCATAAATGACAGAATCAACTGCCTATGCATGCAAATGTTAGCTACCTAGACCAACCAATGTGCCATTGTGTATTAAGGGGCAAAGGTTTTTTGTACAGAAAGAGAAGCCTATTAAGTGTACCTTAGAAACCCCGGCCCTAACATTATGTGCAAGAAAAAGAAGGACCCCTGCCTGCAAAGAGTAGATATTTCCAACAAGCATAATTTTCATGTAGCTTAAATCTCTGGATAACCTTCAGAGGTTGAGTTACCCTTGCTTGCAGCTCTTCAGGATTCACCTGGCCTTTGGTAATTCTAGAGCATATGTGCAATCTGTCCAGTTAAAGTGTTCAGAGCAAGAAACATCATCCCACTAATATAGATTATCTGCAGCATCTGAAAGATTCCGGGTCATAAAGACATACAAGGAAGTTTAACAATTTATTCACCAGAAAGACACTGTGAGAGGTAAGAGATAACTCAAAAAGCCAGATGACAGTCCTGTTTTGGGGCTGTTTTTATTTTTAACTAAGGCACATTTTCTTTTAAATACTGCAAAAGTCAACACTTTTATGTCTACTCACCCCCAAACAGGTAAAATCTTTTATTTCTTTTTTAAAGCCAGGAACAATAATGCCAGGACTGAGAACTTCTAACATACTAAGTTTTGCCTAAGGCCAACTTACCTACTATCATAATCCCTTCCTGAAGAGGTCTGAAAATGGAATAACTTATTTACCCTTCATTAAAGAAGCACATGTGTAGACATGGTTCACATCCTCTACATTTTCTGTATCTATACAAAGTCAGGGTTCGGGCTCCATCAACCCAGTTCTGTTGCCAAGCTGTAATGAAGAACTGAATTCAGCTCAGCATACGTGTGTGTTATTCACACATTTATATACCCCATTACAGAGACTCCAGTTACCACTCAGTGTATGAATCAATCCCTTAGCAGTTTATGATTTATGCAGCTTGCTAGAAGAGAAGTAGGCCATGCCAGCCTTGAAAGCACTTTAGCTTAGTTGTTTTTGCTCATGAAGGACATGTTGTCCTGTAATTATTCTGTCATTTCTTAAAAGGTGAAATCCTTAACAGGTTCCTGCTTTCTGTGCTGCTATGTGTATGTGTGAGTTTATGTCTGAGCACGTCTCACCAAGTAGGAATCATCATTCCAAATTACTTTACAAGGAGCTACATAGAACTGGACAGCTTAAAGTGTGTTAAATATCCTCAGAGTTTACACGGATGGCTTCAGGGGGAGCAGGGGCGGAGCAGGATAAGGGGGAGCCAAGGAAACCGTTAATATGTTCCAATTACTGCCCTGATTCACAAAATACACAACTGCATAAAAGTGTCACTTTCTGTTTTGATCCTGTCGGTAATGTAATGTTGTGTTTTCTTGTATCATATAATAGGGGCAGTATCAGCAAAATGTGCAACTTTAAACAATTATGCAAATTTTAAAGTAATGTGTTCAGAGAAAAACTGAAAGGAGATTCTGACATTAATCAAAGACTTCAGGCTCTGCTTGCAGGAGTTCTGTAAAATATGGGCTAACCTTAGTGTTAGTTGCTGAAAGGCAAAGGGTTTTTTTGCTGCCTCAAATTAACTGTATTTTTAGCTTATTTGAAAAAAACAATAAAAACCGAAAAAAAAACCACCCAAAAAACAGCCAAGAATACTAAATTCCCCTCTCTACACAGAAATCTGCCATTCAGCTTCAAAACAGCTCTAAGAAATATAACACCACCCTTCCTTAGATATGTCAGAATATTTGGAAAATGTTAATAAACTTCTAGAATGATGTATGAATTATATGAATCATGGGAGCTCTACAATAGATTCTCCCTAAGAAGCCCTGCTGTGCCTAACTAATGTTTATCTGATATACTGACAATATGAGGCTAATGAAGTGTGTAAACACAGCATACTGGTTTCACACTGAACTGGTTTCAATGAAAAAAAGGTCAGACTGGACCCCAAATGAAAACAGGAGGGAATCTGGATTATTCTGATACTTCTGCTTCTGGCTAGTTGGGGTTTTTTTCAAGTAGAGTTTTCAAGAAAGAAAGCAAGCCTGGGATCAGGATCCTCCAGGCTTCAGATTCAAATTTTAGATCTCTATTTGTTGTAAACTACTTGTGTGCTACTCAGCCCTCCCTGTCAACCAGGGAACGAGGCATAAACTGGCCCGAGAAAAGCCACACTCAGTATGACCATGAAAGGAAATGCCGTATCTCTCATGAGAAAGTATGATCTTGAAAGACATCTACCCTGCTCTCACAACTACTGGGGCACAGGCAATATCCAAACTCTTAAGATTATTATCTGAGCTGCTCTCTGAACCTCTGCTTCCCCACTGACAGCTGTAATACACCAGGGCAGTTTACAACAGAGTGTTAGTTACTCACTTTGAATTTCCCAGCTTTAGTTGGTTTAAGTAAGACCCTTAATGTCACTTAAACATAGTGTTTTTGTGCTATATTTTAATTTTGAAAGGATTATCAAGAAAATCTACCCTTTCCGTTAACTTCCTTTGAAAAATGATTAGGAGTTTTAGAAAGGATCTCCATATATCCTCACGCTGCCTAATAAGTTATCCATAGTGAAACGTGTAATACAGATGAAAATTTAGGAAAATGCAGAGGCAAAATAGAAAGTCTCAATCTGAAACTACAAATACCAGTGCGTTACTTGGGAATGAAATACGATTAAAAATTTAAATTATATTGAAATTTTCTTTGCATTGGTATTTGGCTCTGTATAGCTTTATTGATAAAAATAGCAAATTATTTTTCTTTTTTGGGGGCTAACAATTACATACACTGAAAAGAATTTGATTGCTATTAGCTGACTGCAGCACTTGCAAGCAAAAAAATCCCGTTGTCTTACACAAATGTTACCGGTAAGTAATATTCCACCTAAGAAAGGCTTTGGAGAACTGTTAATAAAATTAGTCTTCTTTCCTATAATACCACAATAGTAATCTTGAGCTGCAACTAATTTTCCTGATCTTACATGTGGAAGTCACTGTGAAAAGTAGACAGAGATAGAATGTAACAAATGCCTCACTTGTAAATATGGTTCCTCAACATAAAAATCTGGCAAAGCTCAAAGAGCAGAGCAGGAGGTAAGACAGCTCTCATATGCTGCTGTCTGTAGTGCTTTTAATGTACACTGGATAATTATGTACCTCATTTCTTCAAACTTAGTAAGATATTTTGGTTTAAATCTATTAGTAGAGTATGCAGCTACGTGTCTCTCTTAATTTAGTATGGTATTCTCTGGTCTAAAGCAAGCAGTTCCAAATTAAATAAACTAGCATACCTATTGCACAAAGCAACTGATTGCATTCCAGTGAAGCCCCTTTGAAAGCTATGTCAAATCTCTGCTGACTCAGGGAGGAAAGTACCTCATTCCCTTTGCATTAGTCACCCTACTAGAGATTAATCCTAATGAGTTTTCTTCTACAGGCTTGGCTGGCACACCCAGGATTTGCACAACATACCTGTGATTTCTCAATATTTAGCCCAAAATGTGTTCCTTCAAATGCAGATAGGTATCAACTTTTCCAGAAACCATTAACTACAGCATTACTGCAACAGCTTATTGAGCCTAGAGCGAGGCCAGCCACAGGGTGCTTCCTCAGCTTTGGTAAGCAGCCATCACACAACTAAGTACTGTAAAATCAGCATGGGCCAACACTCACACAAACACCCGTGTAAATGACACAGCTCTAAAAAGGTCACTGCATTAAAGAATAACAGCCTCTCTTTTTCTTAATTTCATTACCCTCATTATCTCCCTCATTATCTCCCTATTTCACTGATTTTTGGCAAACAGTGGGCATCTATTTGATGTGACTGGATTGTTTGCAGACCCTTCGACAGAGTTTCAAGCTTCCTCCCAGCTGTATCCTGCCCTCATTAGGCAAACAACCATCCCTTGGCCTTTTCCACCCACCAGCATGAGAAAAGACTAACAAAATTTCAGTTCACAGAGAAACCAGGAGTCGCACACCTTTGATTACTCTTGAGTTATTCTGCTCTAAAAATACCATGCCCAAGCAATCTTTATTGAAGGAACAATACCAAACTTGTAATCAATATCTACAATACTATCAAACCATCAGAAAATAGATCTGTCAAGCAAAAAAAAAAAAATTGCTTGCAAGCAACTTGTCTCAGTTCTTTTTAGAAAATAAAATAGCTACTATTAGATGCATGGGCTAAATCAAAAAGCCTGGCCTTTTCTGGGCCAAAGAGCTGGAAAATAATTTTCAGACCTGGAGAATTTTAAAAGAGGACAGTAACAAGCCCTTTCCCAGTTAAATGAGGGTACTGCTAGCTTGGTTACTGCAGCCCATCTAAATCCCCGCAGCACCCCACATAGTGAAGATGTGTCTTTAAGGTAGCCAATGAGCAAACTGCTTACAGTTCCAGAGTTAAAAACACCACTCAAGCTTTCCTCAGAATCAAAAATAAAAAAAGGTCAGCACAGCTCACAGTCTAATATACTCCACAAAGGACACAGTGTGAAACCAGACAGCTTTACTGAGCACTACTTCATAGTCCCAAGCTACAGTCTGGCAATGGCAGCAAAGAGCACAATATACAGCTCAGTCTCTATTAACAATAAATAAAGTAGTACAGCTGTGTTTCATCATGACAGACCACAGTCACAATGATCATCCACTGTCACTCCCTGAAGTACTGGTCAAGCAGCCTATATTCAGATTTCTACCCCCCTTAAGGGTTCCTAATGTACATACCATCCTAGCAGCTAAGGGCTAGGTAAATGAAGTACTACAAGTTGCACACTGGTGCACCTAACCTTTGGCATCCAGCCACTTAAGTGGTGCACAACAAAAGCTGTGTTACGCTGAAGTTTCCTAACCAAAGAATAAGAACTTGAGGAAATGCTGGCAGTAACAGCTTGGCACAGTGTTCCTCTGAAGGAGCCACCAGAACTAGTCAGCAAGACGCATGAACACAGGTTGGGTCTGAATCTCTACCTCCCTGAATGTGAGATGCTCAGGCATCTGAATAGACCAAGAAAAATGTGTCTCCAGCTATCCTGCACCACAGAATTGTCTGCATCACAGTATTTCAACAAAAACAGCAGGCCTACTCTTTTATTTTAAATTGAGTTTTATAGCAGTGCCTTTTTTTTAAAAATCTAACAAGATTGGGTTTCAAATGTTCCTGCAAATGCCCAAATCAGTATCTCCTGTGCATGTTTCTTAACTACCAGGCCGCCACAAAATGAGGGCCACTCACCACCTCTCCTGACAGTCCAACCTGATCAGCAGTTCTGTGACATTCATGAACACTGTGAGCAGAGCCCAGGGCAGAGGACTGTGGAAAAAGGAAGCCTGCAGTCCTTAGACTTCCCCAGTCTCTGGACACCTAAGACACTATCTGGAAACTGAAATGTACCGTTCTGTTGCTGCATACCTATGATGATCTTTTCATGGAGGAGATGATCCTGCCAGCCCCACGAAGCAGGAATTCCCTGTCTCCGGAGTCCCGAGGCAGGCACTGACAGAGACACTGCCAGCTGTCTCTGTTCACGCAGGCCTCACTGTGAAAAAGCCAAGCAACAACACGACTTTCATGCTGCACCGTTTAGCTTTGGCTGAAAGTGTAATCGTGTGTCTGTGGTTTTCCTGTTTGGGTGCCTAATTTAATTGGCTGAGTCCACTCCTTCAAGTGTGGAATGGACTCTGAGGGTATAAGGAATTAGCATGTTTCTGCCAGAGACATTCCACCCAGATCCCATGTTTGTTTAATATGTACAAACAGCTAAAATAAAATACTTGTTGGCCTCAGTAATAAACAGAATATAAAATAGTGTGAAATTAAGCGAGACCAGCTGGGTTCCAGGAGAAATGAAAGGAACAGTTAACTTACACTACACAGCGATCTGGAATGCAGACACACCAAGATGGACTGCTATTGATGTGTGTTTCTGATGCACTTTATATACAAAGTGCTGATTAGATCTAGCTACCAAAATTATGCCCTTTCATATCCAGATGCCAGTAATAAACAAAATTTAGAGGAACAAATCAACTGCTCTGCAAGCCAAGTTTACAGTGTTGCATCATATGCTGTAGAAGTACAAAGTTATCAGTGCAGTGATAACTGACTTCATTCTTCCAGAGGAAACAAAAAACACAACCAAACCCAAACAAACAAACAAAAACAACCAAAAAAAAGAACTTCAAGAATTCTTCTGCTCTAAGGCAGGATTTGTCCAGCCCTCAGACACCCATGAGAAATTCAGGATATGCATTGTATAGACTCTGTGTAGGAGCATTTAGTCCTCCATATATATACTGAAACCATAAACCACGCAACTGCTTAAGCAGAGTTTTTTGGGGAACTTGAAAAAGTTGTTCCCTATAACACAGGACAGGATGGAGGTTCTCCCTCTGACAGGATTTTTCCTCCTCCATAGGGAAGCAGATGACAGAGGACACAATTCTGTTTCATAGCATTATGCAATTTTGAACACTGAATACGAACAGAAAAGTGACTTAAGTTGCAATTCCTGTGAAGGGGGCTCTGCTACGCTGCCCAGACCACCCCCGTGTCTTTTTTCTGGCAAGTCACTGTGCTCCAAACCTTTCCTACTTATCTCCCCCTGGAATTATATGTGTGGTACTGTGGCTAACTACCCTTCCAGCAAACTTCTCCTGGCAGCTGGACACTTAGGATCTTTCCCAGTTTGTTACAAACAACGTTTGTTACAAATCAGATGCATTTATGCTTTCAGTATCTCTTTTAAGAAAAAGAGGCTGACTGAGGAAATATAAAGTTCAGCCCTTAGAAAAGCTGCATGGGAAATAAAAGTTTGTCAGGGCTAAATCAATGACAAAATAAAATGTTTGGGAGAATGGATTTAGAAGTCTGTCAGACAAATTACTACTTTTATCTCATTTCATTGGCAGCTGGGCTGTTTTGATCTTTCGCTTTCTATTAAAAAGAATAAACTGGGAATAATAAACACTCAAGATCTATTTTGTCCTCCCCAGAGTGAACTCACTGTTGAATTGCCAAACCAAGAGAATGGATTTTCTCCCAGTCACCGTGTAGGTACATACTTCTTGCATCCTAAGGGCAAGATTCCTCAAATCATCCATACTGAAGCCTTAGCCCTAAGACACATCTTCCTGTGGAAGATCATGTCTGTATAGTCCAATGTCACTATGCCTCCAAAGGCACTGGAACATCTGGTAGGTCACAGAGAACAGCAGCTTTAATTTTAGTCTGGTGATCATTTAAAACCACCACTTCCATCCATTGCTTATTGTCCTACAGTTCTGTCATAAAACAAGAGATCAAAATGGTTCATTTGCCATGTAAGCCAATGTGAGGGGGAAAACAACTGACTCAGAATCAAAAGGAAAAGAGTAAAGAATTTCATAGCAGCACCTGTATTAATGGTAGAAGAACACACTACAGCATCACCAGTCTGAATATCTGAGCCATTAATTAAAATCTGAATGAGAAATGACTGTTATTTCAATGTCTCTTCCCACTCTTTACTAATTTTCTTTATCTATGAACAGTTGGAGGAAAACAAAACAAAATGCTTTCTGGTCTCACATAAAATTTACAAATGTTCATTCTCATCCGAGGGAAACAATTTTGGCACTGTATGGCCACACTGCAGCCTCATACTTCTGGGCATGCAGACCCAGACTGCTATTTCCAGACTTGTGTTTGATGAACATATGAAGGTGTGCTCTAGTGGCCAATAATGTACATCTGACCTGATCTTACTGCCTAAAGGGCAGGTAATGCTCTGGAATACAAAGCTGCATATATTGCCATTGTAAAGGTTTGAATAAGATCTACCAATGGAGATTGGTCACATAGTAATGGTAGAGTGGATAAACCTCTACAAAAGTCATTCATTGATATAACAACACAGTTACAGTAATAATACTGTGCATATGGTGAGGGGACCAACTGTGACCCTGCACAGTCATTCAAGAGCTCTGGTTTAGCTACTTCTATCAATTACTAAAGCTGCACAGTGCATAAGTATGTCAGCTTTCCACAGTCAGGAACCTGACTCCAGCACCCTCTTTTCACCCTGCTGCCTGGAACTTACACTTTCAGCATCAGTCAACATCCTCCAGCAGTGGCTTTTAGGAAGTCTGCCTTTAAAGGGGCTCCAGTGGTAATGTTGGGGATTCAGATGCTTCATCCAAAGGCTGGGAAGATGACCGAGGTAGCGAAGACATGAGCTCCTGTGAAGAAACACAAGACCATTTTATGAAACAAATTGCTGGCTGACAAAATGATCAATGAAATTTAATGTACGTAAATGTAAAGGGACACACATTGCAATCAACAATTCTGACTTTACTTACAAAATGAAGGTCTCCAAGTTCATTACTGCATCAAGAGGGAGATCTGGATAGCATAGTATAAGTAACAAAATAGCCAATCAAGCAATACAGGTACTATAACAGATAATGAAAACCTCAGCTCAAATAAGAGAATTGTCACAAGAAAACAGCACATAAAATGTTCAAAATCACTGTGAAAGAAATAGAGAGCATGATTGTATCAATGCATAAATCCACAAAGCCCTTGTATCTGGTTCTGATACCATTTCTAAAATGGATATACAAATAGAAAAGGCTTTGAGAAGAGTGGCAAGGATAATAAAAGCTGCAGAATGACTGCTGGAAAGGAAACAATCAAATGGGATCCTCCAGTATGGAAGACATGCCACAGAGAGGAAACGACAGATGTATCTAAGTGGTGTGGCAAGAGTAAATGGAAATCCACTCACTGCTTCTTCCAATACGAGAGCTCAGAAGCATCAAACAATAAGAGCAGATCCCACACTCAAACCAGCGTAAGGTACAGGCCAGCTGTGGAACACCTTGGAGAAGGATGCAACTGTGGATGCAAAGGTTTGAACAAGTTCTGTGACTGGATTCTTGATTAAAAAAGTACAAAAGTCTACCATGTAGAAAAGCCTCTCTTCTGGGTCAACAAGGCTAAGATAGCCTGTTTGTGTTCAGAGGAGTATTCCCAAGGAGATTAGCTATACCCTTCAACTTTTGACAACGCCTGAGACAAGGATAGGCCTAGATGAGCTTTGAGTCTAATAAGGCTCATCTTATATCCTTTCTCAATCATCTGCCTTTCAGTGTGGACCAAGTACACGGTGTTCATAGATCCTCCTCCCCTCACAGCTTTGTAGGCTGAAAAGGCAACTGTCCTCAGCATTGCCTCGTTGTTGGGGGTCATATCAAATCAGTTAGCTAAGGCTGCTTGTTTATGCCCTCACCTGTTTTAGTGGAAATGAACCCTACACACACGGACAGCGTTATTTAAATCAGTTAAGACAATCCAGTTCACTTTTTGAGCAATACACGTTAAGGGTTCTCATCTGAGTAGATCAGTCATCATTCTGGAGTAGGGAGGCAATAAGCATCTGGAGAGGTAGGACAGACTACCGGCCTGTCTTTCCTTTCCACACTAATTCTACCAGAAATGAGGAGTATCAAATAGCTCTGGTTCAGGAACACACTGTTTGTGAATTAAGATGGTTGACAAGTTTTCATATTGTTCTTTTTTTGTTCCTGTTGGTTTTCATTTTCACTATTTCTTTGTAAGACCCTGTTTCCCCACAAGAGGTTCAGGTTTGCAAAAAACCTAAACAAAATCTCCACATTTAACATGAGATACCTGCCAATCTGTGGTTCATTTAAATACTTTACTGAAAACATTATTCAGAGGGTTATAAAAAATGGCTATGTCTTAAAAGAGTGAACTCTTTACAACAATATTTTTAGTATCTCAAATTTATTTCAAAGTATACACTGTTATGCAAAAAGAGAAGCTGTTCTATGCCCTTCAAAATGAAAAATTTTAAGTCAAGAATTTTCACTGAAATGGTAGTCTCAGTTAACTCAATGCAAGTAAGGAGACACCCTGATCTGACTGCAAAATAGTTGTCTGTATTTTTTCTAAGATGAGAATACTACTATGAATGAAACATTAGAAGTAAATTATGCTATTTCCCATATGTATTTTGACATTTTTTATTTGTAATCATTACATAGGCAAGACTTTTCAGAAGCTCCCCCTGGTAGTTCTGTGTTTAACTATCTGCACTAAACTGCAACAATCCTCACCCAGACTAACCAGAAAAGCGTTTCTGCCCTTCAGAGTTTAACAAAGGTACCAACACCTTACAGCCTTGTCTGCCTCTGTGGAAGGTGCACGGCCCTGAACAGCTACCCTTGGGATAAAGTTAAAAAAGACACCTACGTGATTTCCTTTGCACCCTATTTAATCAATCCACACCCTGCTTCATCAATCCAACCAGCACCAATAAGAAACTAAGGATGAAGATCAGGGCTGTGTGCTAATGATCAAAACTGGAAATCTATCCCAGCTCATTATACATTTTCACTGTTTCTGTTTTCAGAGTTGATAATATGTTTTCATAAGCAGGCAGGTTATTAAAACCCAAACTTCCTGGTGAGAGCTGGGATATTATCCATTAACTCATCTTTGACAAGAACTGTCCACGGACAGCAGATGAAAAGGAGAATCTTTACCCCACTAACAGCTCATGAAGAGAGGTAAAAAGGGCTCCTCAAAAGACAGGTCTTCATAAGAATGTTGAAGTGTCAATTAAAATCTTGACGAAATCACAGGTAAGTAAGAACAAGGTCAATTACATGCAAAAGTAGCGTATCCCACACATCTTTGTTGCACTAAAACACAATAGAATGAAAAAAAAACATTTTAAAGAAACGGAAAAAATCTGAAAATTTTAATATTTTTCACTGCATTGTCAGGGTCTGCATCTGTAAAATCAGGAAACTCCTAAAAAAGAAGACTAACACAAATACTGATCTGAGTGGAAAGTGCTGAACACACATTCAGAGCCTAAAATCTAGGAACCACTAGCTGGGCTGGGATTCAAAATTACATGGAAGGAGTGAGTTTTTGAGTTGTAATGCATTAAGTAGTGGAGGCAATTGCTTTTCTCACCTATTCCACAAGGAAAGGTGGTAGGGAAACATTTAAGAATTAAGGAAAGGAGACTTAGTATTATGGAACTACAGTATCTTGCTGGACCAGAGTTTGCCTAAGGAACTTCAAAAATTTAAATAAATCTTTTACAGTGGGTCAGTTCAAGATGGAGCTGGAAGAAAGACAAAACAAATAAGACAAAACTGTGCATATTAAATTAGTTAAAGAAGAATCTGTTTATGTACTGGAAATTCACTCATAATAAAAGGGGCAAGAAAAGATCTTGTTCCTGCCAAGAATCAGCATTACTGCCAAGGGAAGGAGGAGGGAGTCCATGTAGCAGTTACATGAGGGAATATCTACATGTCATATATAACAAGCATGGAGAAAGCTTGCAATGGAATGAATTACACAGACTCAAACTCCTGTACACTGCTTAAGGAATGTAGAGGGTCACAGACCTCTTCTATTTCAGTTTAGAAGTGATTAAAAAAATACTGTTAGCTACCTACATATAATGTCTCTGTATTCTCCCTAAGTCCCACGTAGTACCACTAGTCTATGCAATATACATTAATTTAACCCACACTGCATAATGTGCTACTTAAAATAAGCCCAACCAAATGAAGGGACACCATTTCCCAGGAGCTGCAGTCACCCTCGTGTAGCTCACGGTCAGCAGCTGCAGCTGCAGCCAGGATGCAGCACGGCAAGGAACACGTGGCTGTTCGTGGGTATAAGTGGCAAAAGAAATGTGTGCAAGCTACCATCCCAACCACAGAAATGGATTTCAGGATCAGGCAGAATTTTCAGCAAAACAGCTAAGAGGACTGTGTAACATAAAGCAGGCCTGATCTGCTTTAACTCAGCCTTCACCTTTCTCGGCACACACAGGCACAAACAAGCATCCCTCCTCTTGGAGCCAATGACAGCACATGGCTGCACCCATCCAAGAGTAAATCACTCTCTTTTTTTGCATAATTTATGCTAGTCTACTTCTTACAGTTACAAATTACAGCAACTTGCATCTTTCAGGTATTTACAACCATGAAGCACTGGAGCTGGGCAGGAATATTGTGATGAAGAGACGAAGAGTTACACAAAAGAAAGCTCAAAGAAAAGATCAAAAGGACTCTGTCAATGTAATAAGGGTAACAGTAAACACACTGACTTCTTCACTGTATTACTAGAAGTGGCATTGCTATGGTAAAAATATTAATATTTTTAATTCCATTTACTTAGCACTACCTGTGACCTCCATTTACTATTGCTGTTTCTCCCAGTTTGAACAACGAAAAGCAATAAAGCAAGTTTCACTTTTGCTTCCAGCCAGTTTCAGTTTCAGAAAAGACTATTTATTTGTTAAAAAAACCCAGAGGTTGATTTCATTGGAATCAAAAGCTGCACACATTTCTGTTGGCCTCTGATTCAATAAAAGCTTTTATGGAACACTTAGGCCTGGGTTAAATTAAGTTGACAGAGTTTTGATAACAAATATTCAATTGATTTACAGAGAAATTAATTTAAGTGTTAATCCAAAGTGTTACCACAGCTATTTGTTTAAATTGCAATTTATAGAATTTCACAGAATCACAAAGCAGTTGAGGCTGGAAAGTACCTTAGCAGACTGCTCAGTCCAAATCCCTGCTCAAAGTAGGGTCAGCTATAAGAAGTTGCTCAAGGCTGTGCCTAGTCCAATTTTGAACATCTCCAAGGACAGAGACTGCACAACCCTTCTTGGCAATCTGTTCCAGTGTTCATTCACCCTTACATTTAAAAACATTTTTTTTACCCTTAAGTGGAATTTTCTGTATTTGAGTTTGCACCCTTTGTCACTTGTTTCTTTGCCCAGGTGCTTCTGAGAAGAGCCTGGCTCTGTATTCTTCATACCCTCAGGAGCACTGGGCCCACGTTTTCCCTTGCCTTCCTTGTGCTGCCCATGTACCTGCAGGAGCCTTTCTTGCCACCATTTACCACACCCAGCTCCCCAAGGACTCTGACTTTTCTCACTAAATCCTTGTGCACTCAGTGTCCCTAAAGTCCTGGGTAACTGCAGCCACCCCTTGTATACTTCCTTACTTTTTTTTTATTTAACAGAAAACTATGCCAGCACCCTATTTTCTAATTTTGTGTGGAAAGTCCCCTTCATGCAATTGCTTTTCTATTCCAGTGCAATGGGAATATCAAAGTCCTGTTTATATGCTTTAAAACTTAAATAAAGAAAAAACTCAATCAACAAACCAACCAAGAAGTGGAATAACTGTCTCTACAAAGGCACAGTACTGTGGGTTGCTGTTACAATCTCTCCCCTAATACACTGCCATACACCACGAGCCCCAGCAGCAGAAGGCGGGCTGTGCTGTTTTACTTCCATCAAGTCATGGTTTGTAAACTCTGAACAAAGACTGATCAGTGAGGAACTCCACTGTGTAGTCTGTATAATCTTCATAAAATAAATTAATGAACAAATAAATATTCCCCGATGGATGAGCCAGACAGCAAATATCCCACAAATTCCTCCCCAGCCCTATTCCCACAGGTAGGACGAAGAGCAGACACCTAACTGCACTCCCACAAACACAGCTGCCAGAAGGTCTTGGGCCCATTCCTCCTTTGCTCTGCTGCCTTTTGCAGCTGTGAAGGGCAAATAAAATGTGAAAATAAAAGCCAGTTCTCAAGTGGTTTAGACCTCTTGTAATACATCCAGAGATCAGGACACTGGCACCACTTCTGCTCCCCTTACTGCCCTCAGTAACCCCTTGCAAGTGCTGCCAGCCAGTAACAGCTGTCAATTTGAGAGCTGTGTCATCCTCCCATTGTCTCTTTCCCTGACATTTAGCGTGGCTTGAACAATTTTAGTTCAGCACAAATATCAGAAAGTGCTTTAGATCTTTCCTCCAGAGAAAGCAACACCTTCTTTGTTACCTGTAGCTCAGTTTTCCTCTCCCAAGTTCCTCAAGTTTCTCTGTGAAACATCTCGGGATGGAGGTCTTGGGTGGCCAGCACAGTGCTCTGTTGAAGGCCAAGTTGTACACTCACAGATGGAGCACAGCTGCTTGTCTCTGCCTGTGAAACCACATCTAGAGGACAGCCACTGCTTAAAAACACTGCTGACACTTCACAGCCCCAGAAGGACCCACTGTCACTTGGCAGAGTGGTGCCACCACTTCCCCCTTAGTGGGGCAGTTCTATCACTGCCCCACAGGCAGTGACTGCTGGAACAGGACACTCCTTTGGGATCAGGACACCCTCTGGGCATGAGATAAAGCTCCATTCTAGGGCAAAAGCAGAGTTGCGGAATAAAAGGGAATCTGAGCAAAACCTCACCACTTTAAAATCAGCACTGCTACTCTCTGCTGGTTCAAAGACACAAGGACTGGACAGTGCAGCACCAGTTTTTCTTGTAAAACAGGATTAGGTAATAGCTGGCTAATTTAGCAGAAGGTTGGTCAGTAAAGAATTTTATAAGATTGGTTGAAATGTGTGAATCCTCAGGTTTGGTAGCTTTTTCATGGCTTCATTCTCCTCATCTCATCAGTGCCAGTAACAGGAAGATGTTGTTAGGTAAGGGATATCCTTCATCTCAGTCTAACTCAAACCTGAACTTCCCTTGGTCTCAGTGGCAGCTTTGCTTGAATATGGACAACAACACTCCTGGAGTGCAGGTAGCGCAGGAACACATAACAAGCCAACATTGTCAGTGCTGCCCAACTCTCATCAAGGAATAAGTGAATCTATAGTTCTTAAAGCACTCTAAGAATGGAGACCAATAGATTCTGGCATCTCAAAACACAGGATTCTGGGCAGGGGTTTGGGGGGGAGTTCTCAGGGAGTGGCAGCATTAGCATTTTATATCTCTTTCAAAATTTGGTCAGAGTTCTCAACCATGGTTGACACTGTACTGAGATCTGCAATTTTCTCCTTCCTTCTCATGTCTGCTGCCATCCTTACCCAGATGAACTCTAAATCACATGCAATTTCCTTCCATGAACCTTTTAAAAAATTCAGCTTATTTATCTCTGATTATTGTTTTCTATTTTGATGGCAAGACTACATTCACGTACAGTTTTTAAGAGCCATAAAAGGAACATTTATCTTACGTCTGTTTCTTAGCATTCTGTCTCTGCTCTGCTAAAACTGGGTCCAAATTCTGTGCTGTGCTGCTTTTGCAATAAATACAAATAGATTCAATAGCAAGGTGAATTATTTGCTTTTACTCTTTTAATGCAAAAAAAGCTTGAAGTTTTGCGTGGTTGTTTACTGTTCTTCGAAAATCTGGCCGATGAAATAGCACTCAAGGCAAATTAGTGAGAAAAGGCAAGAGCCTCGAGTGCTGCAAGCCAACAGAGCTCACTTTCACCATTCAGACATTTATGCCACCTGAGAATGTGGGGTAGGATAGCTACATTAACAGTAATTTGCTTTTATTACAAGTCCTGCCGTGTTTAGACACTCTGGGGGAAAAAACCCAAAACAAATTTCCCATAAACCTCTTTTTTCTTTGATTCCTTCCCTTCCTACACCTGGAAAAGAACTGATTCTGACAGGCAGGAGGATCTAGTCCACCAGGATGCTGTATGCTTTCTCACTCTTACAGTTCCTAGACCTAAAGCTTCAAATTCACCTCAGTGTGCCACAGAATCCCCAGACCTGGCTAGTACCAAATGCACTCACTCTTTTGTGTTGCTGTTTTTCAGGACACAGGCTGAAGTCCCTCTTTCCCAGAGAGAGATGTTTTGGCAGGACAAATTTAGAGATACACGCAGGACACTAAACCCATGAACCAACAGCATAATAACTCTTTCACCAAGCTGTTTGTGAAGCTGTACCTTTCTTTGAGATCTTGTTTATTTCTGGAAAACAACCCACCACACACATGCATACACACACAGTTTGAAAAATCACAGAAATGGCAAAGTTGGTTTCCAGTTCCCATAACCCTGCTTACCTTAAGTCCTTATACAAATACAAGCTGAGAGTAAGCACGCTGCTCAGGTGTGTCATTAGGGTGAACAAACAGATGAATGAACACAAAGGGTAGATTCTCAAAAGACTTTTAAGGATTCAAAGTAATTGTTGCTTGTCCAGTTCTTTGACCATTTGAAAATGTCTTTTATGATTAAAAGTTTCCCCCCACCTATATATATCTGTACTTGAAAATGTAACCGATCTTCTTACTTTTATTGTGTTTTCTTTCAGATTTTACCACAGCAATCTGGGGCACCTGCTCAAAATTTACAAATGAAAATCTCATGCAGCACAGCTTCAGCACCCCATACCAGCAGCTAAAATATTTTCTTTGTCTCTGCCCCTAATCCAAACTTTGCCATACCCCATGTGACACATCTGCTTCTTGCAAGCTGGTGCAGCAGAGGTGGTTGTGTTTGTGTAGGAAGTCAGAGCCACTCGCACCAATGAGCGCTCACACAGCTGGCTTGGCCCCAGGAAGGGAACACTCTCCCTTGCAAGAGGAACTGAAAGTCTGCCTGGGGAAGCCTGCTTTGCCTCTGACCAAACTAGCTGTCTTAAGGAAATGCCAAACCTTGCTGCACTGGGGTCAAACGTAGAATTATGTGGCAGTTTGATAAGCCACAGTACACTAATTTATTGGCTATTTTAAAAAATGTAGAGGAAATTTTATTACGGATTACTTTGCTTTCCTGAAAACTTTTTATAATTAAAAACATCTGGAAGACATTTCAATATATAATAAACAAGAGGAAATCCAAAGCACGTGACTTCTAAGAAAATGATGCAAATATCCTTCTGTGCCAAAATTTACAGTAATCTGTTTTTCTTATTTTGCCACGGGGGGGAGGGAGAACGAACAGAGGACAAGTCAACAAGGAGAAAACTACCAGGGTAAAGAAATGTACTATATTAGGTACCACTGTTTCATGAAAAATACTATTTTTAATCTTAAAAAAATGGTAAAAAATAAATTTGACTTCCCATTGCCACTCTCCCTCCCAACCCACTAGTTTCCTTCCGGAGTGGATAAATGATGACATCAATCCTGACAATATTAGGAGGCTATGAGTGAGAAAGAAGGAAAAGAGTAAGAATGTTTTGGATGATCATAGGTAAAGGAAACTACAGGTTTGATCTGAGGAGTACTATGCTTCTTAAATAATATCATTAAATATATACAGCTTTTATGACAGTTCTTTAAGAAATAAAACAAAACACCAACACAGTTCAACATAACACTAAATATCTTAGTCTGAGTAATCTATTGCCTTTTAAAATACAGTAAGATTTATGGGTTTTAAAAACAAACACAGCCAAAAAGCTTTACAAGAAACCTCCAAGAGTCACAAAAAAGGCCATCAATTAATTACTACGTTCACAGAAAACAAAATAATGCACAAGAAAAATACTGAAAATGTTTATAACCAAATTTAAACACCATGAGGAACTTAAAACTGGTGTTGGGTTCACTGGAAAGACATAGAAAAAAAAAAAAACAAAACAGAATTGTCTAAAACTTCAAGGGTGTTTATCTTTAGAATTTAATTTAGAATTAGAATTTTAGTTGAGTGCATGGCCAACTACTATAAAGTTTATATGGCCCCTAACTACAACTTCACCCAAAATCACTATTTGAATCCAGAACTTTCCTTCAGTCTTAGGGTTGGGTTTGTCCAAATCTGTTGTTAAGGAAAAAAAGCAAAAAAAAGTTTTTAAAAACGTGATGAGAATTAAAAAAACCCAAAACAACAGCAATTCCTCCAGCCCAAATTAAGGCCTAATTATGAAATTATAACATGTCAAACTTTAATAGAGAACACAGCGCTTGCCAGTGAACTGCACTATATAATTTAGGGAAGAGCTGATGAAGTATGTTCTCACAATTTCAAAGGCATTTATTTTGTTGAAATAACTTTAGGTTATGTATTTTGCGGAATAAATGTCCTTTACTGCCATTATGTGCAAAGAAGGCCCAGTTCTGATTGAGTACTGTGATTATGACTGTAATGTAGCCATTGCATCAAAACAAAGATAAATACTTAGGTCCTTGTATTTTGAAAATAAAACACTTTGGAGTGAGAAAAAAAATTACGCTCTAAAACAATATATGGTGTTTAATTAATTGCAGGGAAGGAATTGTGATAATGTTTTGAAATTTTTTTGCCTTTAATGAATATTTGTGGACCAAGTCAGAGTTCTGGCAATATATTTAATAATTGCATTTGACAATCAGGCATTGATACTTTTTCTGCAGATGACTAATACCTAAACTAGGCTTCGCATAATATCAAATAAGTTTGCATTTTTATTGAACAATTTCAGTCTTAAAGGCTGCTTTCAAAGTAAAACATTTATTATTAGCAATGAAGACTGTGGTTGGTCATTTAGTGACCTGATACTGTGTCTGTTTTTTGGTTTTGAATGAACTGCTAACTCTTAGGGAACAAACCAACCTTCACCTAAATAAAAACAGTTAACATAACTGTTGGCAAATAGTACAATGGGATATGAATTTTCTCGAACCAAGCACAATTCTGACAAATGTTCAAAAACATTGTTTGGGCAGTATTCAACCAGCTCTTTTACACAGTATTTTTAATGCAATAGAAAGGAGTCATTAACATTTTCCTATGAGAAATCTGAGTAGGTAAGGATATTATATTTTCATGGCATTATCACAAATTGAATCCCTTTATCCAAAATAAATTAAACATTTGTTTCCTGGAGTACAATACTGGAATGAAAGAACAAGTCAAATGGCCTAATCAATAACTTTTTAATTTTAGGACTTTTCAGCTTTCCCTCACTGGTTCAGATTTTTCCCTTCTAGCATCAATGATGACAGATTGAAGGGATATGTAAATGGGTGAAATACTTCAACCTGCAATCCAGTTGGAAAATATAATTTCATTTGGGAAATCTCACCTCTGCAGAAGAGTGTAAAGAACTTCCAAGGCGTAGTTTCAACAGGTGGAACAATCTCCTGGCCTAAGAGCACCTGTCAAGGACACCCTTGCACTGGCATTTGTACATCCTGGCACAGAAACCATGACTGGGGAAAGCAGGGGAGAACTGATGCTACAGGACCAGCAAGGCCTGCCACTTCCAGCCCCTACCCCTGACAAGCCAAGATTGGCCAGGATGGGTTTTTTTACTAAAATGATTGACTATTTACAATGACAGCCATTGCCTTTGGGCAGCACTAACATGATTCTTCCCACGGAGAGTAATACCATTTGGCAGGCAGTAACAAGAGGGAACTGCAACATTTTATACTACTATGGCTAATTTTGGAAGGGGTCATCCCTGTCTTGACCCAACATTGACATCTGGGTCATTCCGAGGCAGCAGGCATAGCATTTTATACACGTTGCTATTTGTGATGTGCACTTTTATTCTGGGGTGAGGTTGTAGTACAAGAGAGAACCTCCAAGCTTCCCTGAGCTGGATCTTGGGTGTCCAGACAATACAGTGAATTGATAGAGGTTTTGATCAGTATAAATAGCAAGTTCATAAATGAAAAGGCTCCATTTAATTACAGAAAAAATAGCATGGTTGTTTCTAACACTGAAATAACAGATGATCTATAGGAAACATACTCAGAAATCGAGTGCTAAAAATAACAGTGCAACACTGTGTAATAAGAAGGAAATAGTTACTTTTCTCCCTTAATCACAGAAGAGCAACATTCCTACCCAGAGAGGTGGGACTGGAATCACATCACCTCCCTCTTGTGTGGTTTCCTGACAGATGATCAGTTCATTTTTAACTCTTCAGGAGTGCAGTCAGGTTATGGTACTTTAACATCTTGTCTTCTGTTTATTTCTTTCACTGTGCTTTTCCTACTCCCACTGTGCTGTGTCTCATCTGCCCTCACCATACTGCCTCTTCATTTAATCACGCATCAGAAGTCTCCTTCTACCCTCCCATCTCACTACACTGAGTCTAATTTTCTCAGTCACAGAGGAGGCTGTCCTCTCCTCCCTGCTTTAATTATGACTCTGCATTAAAAATAAAAATAATAAAAGCTCATTTTCCTGCGACATAAGTTATTGATGCTTTGGCCCTGGAGAGATATAAACACTTTTATTTGAAGTAATTTTAAACACTTTGTTTTTACCAAAAATATGTATTTAAGTAAATGAGAGCTGGGAATGTACCTTCTTTTTTGGCTGCCTGGCCCCCTTGGAGCTTTGCCTTGGGTGTGTAACTGAGAGACGGCCACTCATGCATGAAGAATAGAAGCTTAATTAATTGGATTGGAATTGTAAAATGGTGTACTTGATGTGGGTAAGGCACATTCCACACTTTTCCCCCATAAAGAATGTGACATTTTTGTGGAAGTGTTGAAGAGTGGGTCCAGGAGCCATCAGATGGATGAGACTTCATTAAATAGGTACAGCAGGGAACCCCTAGTCCTGTATCTCACACAGATTTTTCCCCACGCATTCATTTAATTAACTCTCAATGTGTATCTATGGTTCCAGAACAATTCTATTTAATTTTTATGTTACATGTTATATGTAATTTATAGTACATAATAAATAGTTTGTGAGAGGTGGAGCCATTAATGGTTTGAAACAGGTTTTCCATGTCCAAATGAAACTGCCACAGAAACAATTTTTCATTTCTGCTAAAATTAAGGTTCCAATTTTTTCTTTTCAGCCTTGAAAAATGTTGTTAAAAAATACCAAATTATTCCAGAAAGTTTATCAGGTTTCAATAAAATAGTGACTTCATGTTAGCAACTGCTTATTTCAATCTTTCATGAAATGGCTCCTTTCTGCATTATAAGCGTTACATACAAAATAAAAAATATGGCTTCAGAATTCTGTTTAATGATATTTATTATAAAAATAAATTAAAAGGCATTCTGGGTCCTCTCTCATTTCCTCATAAAGTGCACTTTGCTTCTTTTTAAAATATACTAGTGCTGTGGTGGGGAAATCGGTCTCAGAAATGCTTCTTGCACTCTGGTACATTTTAGCATGAGAAGGAATAGGTTCTTAGAGGTAACTTTATCCACTATTACTGACAAATCACACTGGTTTGTGGTCAGCGAGTATTTTAGAAAACAATGGTAATTGATTTTTCTTTAAAAAATCTGTTGTGTAAGCTTATTGATTATTTTCTTTTGGTTTTCCAAGATCCGTATCTTTGGAAGTTTGATGACACACCCAAACGTATGTGGTAGTCCTTAAGTTTGTTCCACACTGCAGTGTTTTAATGGTAATACATGTTGTTGCTCCTGGAGTGCGCATCCAAAGTCAGCGAATGTTTTTTAATGACCTTTCATACAAGATCAAGGTGTAAGCAACATGCTTGTCTCACCTATCTCCTTGTGGACAGTGACCCTGGCAAAATTATCTTTTTTTTTCCCTGTCATCCAAGACATTTCAGCGTGGAGATCTTTAGCACTGATATCCTTTTACTTTGAAGCTACTGAGCTTTACAAAGTGGTTCCTCATGTTCAGAACAGTCTGATTTAGAAAATGAAAGGCCATACAATAAGCCATACATGTTTTAACAGCAGAGGAACTTTCAGTAGTAACCATCAAGGTCTTCTTCATTTTCTGTCAGTGATACAGTTTATAAACTAGTGGAACCAGAATTCTGTCACTGCTCATGAAGGTGAGGGGCAGGTTTTTATTCCTGCATCACATCAGTACATGTCATATTAGTTACTCAAACGCTGATGTGAATACTCGAGCACTCCCTGAAGCTCCTATTGAGAGCTGTTTTGAAGCCTTGAATTGCCACCACCTAGAAATCACAATAATTACGACAGGCAGTGACACCTCTGTTCAAAAATAAAGAATTGTTTGAACCATGTAAAAGGATAATAAGAAATCATTTTCCCCTTCTCACAGTTCTGAGGGACCAAGGATTTTATCAACATTCTGTAAGGTTCTGAAGCCCAAACACTGAACGTACTGAGCAACTTTGAAAATTTGGCTATTATTGTAGCTAACCACATATATAGTCCCACTTTATATAAATTATGAAAGCATCTTGGTTCTACAAGTTTGAGCTGGAATTCTGTAAGCTGTCTCATGACACTTTCAGTTGCTGCCTGAGCTGGAAAAATATTGTGATGCCTAGGCTTTATTGTGGTAGTTTGGTATTTCATATTCAGGCCTGGGCAAAACCGGGATGAGCAAACACTTGCAAGAAATAAGAAAAAAAAGAATTAAAAACAATTTCTCTGCAAATCTTATAAACGTCAAGGAAACGTTCAGGTATGAGGCACTGCAAGCGGTTTATTCTTTTATTATCTGCCAAACCTTACAAGGAAAACATCCAAGGTTTCCTTGTCTGCTTCTCAGAGATGCCTTGTACAAAAAAGACTCTTATGTATGTGTTCTATGCATTCACGAATAAGTTGAATTTAGTAAGTACAGCTACAGTAACTAATGCATGCAATGGATCCTCCTTGCTAGCAGAAGACACACTCTCATCTACTAATAGCCTTAAGGTAATAGTGCACTGCTTTCCATCAGAAGGGACAACATGGAGAAAAATGTACAATTTATTCATTTTTATTCGAAAGCCACTTTAATTCTATGTTCCATGGTTCCAAAGTGGTCTACTGTTTTATGAACTGGGAACAGGCCCCATTCTCATTTCTTTTAATAGATGAATGTGAGGGTAAGAAAAAGCCACCACAGAAACAGTGTGTATAACAAATTAGAGTAAAAGGAGATTGATATGCTTCCAAGATGGTGATATACCAGTCCATGCTGAGTTTACAGCGCTTGTGGTTTATAGCATGTGCCATAATTACTTCAGGTTAGAGCTGAATTGACTTTGAAAATCCAGAAAGAGTTACTGAGGCTATAAAAAGTGATACTTTGACTTTAGTGAATTTGTTCCAAGAGGGAGAAATTGAATTTAAAAACGAAATTTCAACTTGCATGCTGCTTTCTGAGGCAGGTCCAGGAAAAATGCTTCTTTAGTTCAGCCACCTATTTTGCTGCATAACTAGGACTAATGTAAAAATCTTCGATCAGAAACCATACAGAGAGAAAGTTATGGTTCACAGAAAAGACAGATACGAGCAGCTTCCATTGTAAAGTGAGAAGGTATTTTCTATTGAAAAAATTAGTTATGCAATTAGTAGTTGAGCTACTGCGACTTTATGTCAGGACAGTATTTAAAGACAAAAGAGTCTGCTAAGCTCACTTGAAGTATAAATATAGAGCCAATTGTAGCAGCTGCATAGAACCAATGGGACAATTGTCAGTCAAAGGAAAGTTGGGAAGAAGGTATCCAAACATTTCCAATTTCAATCCCTCTCACTTAAAAGAAAGTAACAGTAAAATAAAACAAAGAGTAGAATCACAAGATTTCCCAAATAAGGGGGGTTTTTCTAGAGCATGATGACATCATTTGGAATCTAGGATAGTAAAAAAAATAGCCATCTCCTGATATGGTTTCCTTAACAAAGCACAAAGTAGCTATTTGCATATCACAATAATATATCTAAAATCCTACCATTACATATAGTTTTCCCAGAAAGTTTTCAGCCACAGACACAAATAGCAGCCATCCAGAAAACCCGGTGAGCTCTGATTGTTAACAGTCCATTGGAAAACAACTTGGAGTGAGCACATTCACTACAAAAGGTGAGGTTCCTGAGGTACACCATACCACAAGAAAGGTACATGAACTCTTCAGCTGGAGTGCAATAGGGCAGTGGTAAACATGCTACATATGATATTTCATGGCTCTTTCTGAGATACATTTGCACTTTGGCTTGCTAATGCCAAACTGGCCCACTGCTCTGAAATGTTCTGCAGAATGTTATAGATTTGTTTGTTTGTTTCTCAGTGTGCTTGTTACTTAACCAATCTTCCCTAATCTCATGACATTTTTGCCTGCTGTGCAGGTGAACATTTCTGTTATCAGTAGTAGCTGTGCTTGGCCTGCATGATTCACATATAAGAGGTATCCATAATGATTTGATGTAAATAAGTAGAGAGTTATTGTGGCTTGATTGGAAAAGGATTCTTTCTTTCATGCACTGGGACCAGTCCACTGGAGTATGTATAAGAAAGCTATTTCTGTAGACTGTGTTTTGGAGTACCCAGTCCATACAAGGGTCGAGAGCTGGCCATGAAAGAGTTTGGCCAAAAGCCCCATCTCTTGTATATTTTGGTTGCTAAACTGCTTTGGAGCAGCAATAGCACAGATGCAGGATGACTGACTGAGCTCAGACAGAAGTGGTTGCATCAACTGTGCAGTTTAGCAGTGCATGAACAGGCCAAGCTATCCAGCACAGCATGTACCACTGATCAGTCATCCTTTCTCAGGTCCAGAGTCTCTCCATTCAGGACTATACTCTCTCATCCTAATTATCTTTCTTGGCTTTAGTTTCAGGAGTGCTCCTCATGCATAATTTCAAATTTTTGTGATCTCTCAAGACATCAGCATCTCTTGCCTCCTTGGAGGAGCTGCTCAACTCATTCACTGTCCACTCCTTGTCCTTTTCCTTCCAGGTCCTTAATTTCACAAGAGGAGCCAGGCTTTACAGGCTCACTCAAGACTGAGTAATAATGACTTAGCTCAGTTTTCCTGAGAAGCATTAAAGACTTGCTGGAGACCATTACTGGCCCTTAAGTAATGTGAGGAAAAATATCTGAGGGAACTGCACTTGTGAATAAAATATAACTCATAAATCTGCAATGCAGTTGAACAATTACACATCTCATTCACTAAATAACTTTCAACAAAGTAAATGTTAACAACATTAAATTTATTTTTTGAGACATTCGACTTTGTTGAGAGATACTGCTTTCCTCTTCCTGGGAACCAGGTGCTACACATCCAATTAGAAACTATATCTTTCACTCTCAAAGCCTGTCATAGGAATGATGGGATTGCAGCACTGGAGATAAGATATATATATATAGAATTTAAAACAAAAAATATTTTCTTTTTAAAAATATTATTTTTAGTTTGCAGAAAGTTCTATATTTTATTCATCTACTTGTATCTGTATATTCTAACAAAAAAGCTTTCATAGTACAATGCATGCAGATTTGTGGAAATTCAGGTTTATTTACAAGAAATCAGAAATATATTATTCTTACTAACTTAAACTGAAAGCCTTCATTTAAGTGACTTAATCATACCCAGAAAGCATGTAATAAAATAATGACCTCCATTACAGATCATAAGTAGCAATCAAATCTCTACAAAATAATGATCAAACCAGATAATAGGTCTGATTACATTAAAAATCCTGTGCTTCTACTCTGTTTTATTTCCAGAGTGTGAAATAGAAATTGACTTATGAGAAGATGCTGGGTCAACAACTGAGGGGAGTTTAAGTAAATTGAAGGATGCCTATTAAGTCTGGAGGAAGTGTAAACTGGGGTAGTTTACCTCTTCTTCCAGACCACCCACTGTGCACATCACACCAATTTATACCCCTTTAAGACTCACTTAGACATGTGCACTGAGACTTATTTAGTTACTGTGCAAAGTAAGTAATGTGTAACTTCCATATTTCCTCTAAATATAATGCAAAGTGTAAAATTAGTACAGTTCATATTTCAAGAGGTCAGAAAAGAGTAGTAAATAAAGAAAAGCAATGAACAGGAAAGAGAAAGAAACTACCAAAAAAAGGCACCTCTCCAGTCATCCTATTCTGGTTTGCCAGCCTGTGGGTTACCCCAGCATAGCCTGTGCTCCAAGTAGGCCTGTGGAGTTTAACAGATTGCAGTGTTTCAAAAGCTGGTTCCATCAGGGCCTCATAACCCCACACCTCCCAAACCTTTGGGATGCGCTAAAAACTCCTTGACCTGCAAACACATATCTGACAAATCTGCATGTTGGGATCTTATTTAGTTATGGTTTTGTTCCTCCCACTTTTCTTACTGACAGAAGCATGAAGTACTGACATGGTAATCTCTCTCAGCCTTCCATAAGAGAAACACAAGATTAATTCCTCCATACTTCTGAAATTACCAATCAATAACTCTGATTTCATAATTTATATGTCAAAGTCTTTACATTTTTAGAGCAACACTTGCTATCCCAATTGCAAGAGTCTAGTCTCCCTGGAAATATTAAATCCTGGATAATAAAGATAAAAGACATCCATATTACAAGGAGGAGAGATATGTAAACCCCTCTTTTTGCTTCAAACTGGCTGAAATGAGCTAGTTCTGGTGAAGACGATCTAAATTAAAAATACATTAACTGCTATTTTAGCATTGTATTAGGATGTATGAAGACTCCTCTTTTCGAAGGATTCTTGAAAAGATCCAAACACCAGACACTTGTAATTAATATAGGAAGTAATTTTTTTTTTTTTTTTTCATTTAGAGTAACTAATAGAGCCCTGCCCAGGTTCTCTCCCAACACCCTCAGGAGGTACTGAGTATTACTTGTACTCTTCTCTCCTGTAACCACCATGCCACAGTTTATGCCAAAGGGGAGGAAACTCCCTTGTTCACCTTGAGCTATGGAATCCCTTCTAATTGAATCCACTCTGCAAAGCCTGATCAGCAGGACAAGAAACAGAGCAAATGTGACTACAGCTTAATTGTCAAAGGACAGAGATGGCAGACGCACTTCTGAGAGATACACTTCTATCCATAGAATTTGAGAGACCTCTCATACCACCCCAAAGTACCATGTCCGGGGTTCACAACTGGAACAGTCACCCACCGACAGTATTATCAATGGCTTTTGCAAACTTTCCATTTCAGTATCTTCATTCAGTATTAAAAAGCCTGGACTTGTTTGTTCAGCAGCTGTACAAATCCTACAGTAATACAACCAAAACATACCTTAGATACTACATTGGTGATTCATGATGATGTGAACAGGTTGTTCTAAATTCCTTACTTATTAAAGGAAAATTAAAAGCTTCTCATTTTGCTAACAAAATGTTTTGGTTGCCCATTAGCTCCACCCCAGTCCAGCCTCAAAGAATAGCCTGGAGCCATTCAAATAGCACTCAACAAACCTGAATATCTGTTTTGATGCCCATATTTGCAAACTAGCAATCTAACTGAAAGTCAAGTGCTGATTAATAGTGACATCAAAGCCAAGGCTTTAAGAATGTTTCATCAGTAGAATGAGGTTTGTGTGGGGTAGGCACCTAATTCTAATCCATTGCCTCTTATACATAAACTACAGAAATAACTAAGATTTGCAGGTTACAAAGACCCAAGAGAACAAGTACAGAAAAGGCAGAGATAGCACAGAAAGTTGTCACAGGCTAAATAAAGCTTTAAGAAAATTGCTGAAAATTAAATAGGAGAGAATTTTCTTTAGATGTCAGGCAATTTGCTCCAACACTCCAATCCAGAACCTTGGCAGAGGAGAACAAAACCTGGTGAGACTCAAAGTTAGAGAGGAAGATGGTACCGCACCTTTTCTATCCACTTACCATCAGCTTAAATAGCTTCTTATTTTCTGGAGACAGGTATAGACATTATAAATCACAGCATGTGCAGGCCAAACTAGTTCAACAGTTTTCTCAGTAGCATCCTGGTCTACCAGGCAGGGGTCAGGAAAGCCTCCCTGAGTGCAGGTTTGGTTGTATCTTACTTCCACCTGAGGCAGCAACTCCCATAACCCTTCATCAGAGAGCAATCTGCTGTCCATAAGAGTGGGCACAGTAGCAGTTTTCATAGCCAAAATGGTGCTGTGATGTGCTGTCACTCCACTACATGTTCACATCAGTATGCCACTATGCTAATGTGTGCACCATAAACACAGCCCCTTTCTGGTTACGATACCAGAAAACATGCTAGGAGTGATCTTGAAAATACCTTTTTGGGAAAGCTCAAAATACCACAAGCAGATCTTGACCATTATAATAATGCTTTTAGAAGGTGTTATTAGTACCTAGAAAGGACTCTGGGCAATGAGAGGTTGTGTGGCAGACACAATGAATCCACAGTCAGCAAACCAGCTGCTTCTGGGGAGAGCTGCAATGAGCTAATTCTTTCAAAAGAGTTTATGGATAACTAAGAGGAAACCATAACTGCACATTGCTCCTATCTAATACAGCATTTTAGCACTGAAGTTCCAATTGTAAATGCTAATTGAGAGGTGTTTAATAATTGAATAAATACTAAGTAATAATTTAATAGCGCCCTTTGTTTACAAATATCTGCACACAATATGCTCTCTTAATACCACAAACAGCATTGCTTGTCAATGCTGTCCTTCAGGAGAGCCATGTGGTGCTGCAGGATCTGCTACAAAGTAGTTGTAGCCTTAAGAACACAGTCTGAAACATACTACTATACATATTGATTCTGAGTATAAATATTGTCACATAGCATAATTTTATCAATTTAATTTTTTAAACTTTGTCAAAATAAATTTGGCAATTTAAGCTTTTAAAAAATTTATCAAGATGCCTTATTAACCACATTTGTTTTTATCTAAAAAAGAAAAAAATCAGATTCCTCACATTCTACAGTAGCTGTTTCTGTATTAGACTGCCAGTACCTCAGGGCAGAGATTGCCTTATATTACATGCATACAATCCAACATACATACTTATACCTCACATAATATTAATGATAAAATAGTAACAGAAACAGAAAACCTTAAAGTGAACTCAGCAAAATGGTCTAGAAGGAGAAAAAGGCAGATTAATCAGATGTGAAACAAACACAGTTCTTTACGAGCCAAGAGCTGAGCTCAAAACTGAGCTAGATTTTCTCCTAAACACGTAAGACGTGGTGGTGTTGAAGGGCATTATCCTTCCCTCTGTGAATGAGATACAAACATTAGCATTATAGCAAAGACCCTGCAGAAACACTTCACACTCTTGAACATTTTTTTCAAATACCCTTTCACATACAGAGTGGATCTGTTTTTCCTCATGCTTTGAGGCATGGGAAAGCATGGAGCATGCTTATCCTCAGAGAGTTGGCCCTATCCCCAGCTATGCAGAGTTAACATGATGATCTTCTCTATAGAGCTATGAGGACGAAAGGCTTCTCTCTGCTTTCTCTCTACCCTCTACAAGTCAGCTTAGGAAACTGAGGATACCTTCTGAGATGGCTTTTACGTGCCACATAGAAACTGAGCAATTGGGGAATTTGTCAATAAGCATGCACTACAGACAACAAGCATGTTAGTGAAATTCAGCTTGACCCAGCTCCTGAAACCTACTTGAGGAAAGGCCTGCAACTAGGGCAGTCATGGAGCGCTACCACTGGGTGTCAGGTAATAGAGAAGAACTAAAGATAAATGGTCAGACTTAAAAAATGCTGAACACAGATCCACAGGGACTGCTGATATAATTTCTTTATCTGCAAGTCCCTATCCAGACAGTAGAGGGCTGCAAAATTTCTCCAGCATAGGGAAGGTTTAATCTGACAGAAGGCAGGACTGAGCCTATGCCTGACCCTGCGGAGGGGCTTGGCTTAATGCCAGGCTAGATAAGAGCCCATTTCGGATAAAGCAAGGCAGCATTAGTCAAGATAGGCAGGTATTTGGGAGTAATTTGCCAGCAAGTGAGTGATGTGGACGGGCCTTGAACACTTCAAGTGAGTGACTGAACCTTGGCTGCTTGCAGGGCAGGTTTGGCTTGCCCAATGCCCCTTGCATTGATCAAATACGGGCCAGGGGAAACAGAGCCAACTTCACACCTGGGTTGATTAACTCTTCCTTCAGGTAGGTTTAAGTCTTGTTTATTATTGAGAATATGCCTTATTAAGATTACTACAAACATATTTCTGGTTCCCTGTTTGGTACAACGTCCCCTCGTGACTGTGCTTAGCAGAAACTCTGTTTGCTTTGCCGCCTTCACGATGAAGGTTCACAGTTCTCACGGGTGCTGGAAGCATCAAACCCAAATCCGCAGCACAGGCAAGCATATGGACAACTTTGGGCCTCTCCTTGTCACTACTTTTGGACATTTTCCTTTCAAGGAAGACAAGGTAGGAGAAATTAGGGTTCTCAAGCCAGTTGTCCCTCCACAGGGTCACTCCAGAGCAGCTCCAGCCTGCTTGGAGCACCTTTATTTTATATCTGCTCTACTTATGGGCTTTACTCCCACCTGCAGCAGCAATTAGTCCCTCCCTTACGTACTTCACCCTTTGCTCTTGTCTGGGTTGTACATTTGACATTCATCTGTCTCTGTGAGTGATTCCTGTGTCACAAGGCAAGGGACACTGCTTGCTCTGAATGTGTAGCACAGACCTTGCTCTAGCAAAGGCCTGGGCACTGATACACGACAGTGCTCACGGCAATCCCTGGCAGTGGGGTCAGTCACCATGAATATTCAACAGAGGAATGCCTGGAGAACAGTGATACTGAGATATTGAAGGGGGAGAGTTCTGGAGGAATAAGTTACCCCACAAAGCCTCTATGATTTCCTGCCTCATACACAGAAGCATCAAGACAGAACGGTCTCGCTCACTGTGAGGGAAATTTGGGGCTTCTGGGTTTATTTTGCTCAGAGACACCAACTGTCTTGAGAGGGATAATACAATTTACCAGGCCATACCAGAAAGCTGGAAAAAGCAGCTACATTTTCCAGAACGCAGGACCTGCATGAGGTCATTTTGTGTTTTGATCCTTTGAACATCATCACTCTTGGCTCAGTTTGAACCCTGCATCTCTCCAAAGGCACTAATTGATTTGGCTCTGCACAGGATGAATAAGAATATGACAACTAAAAATTTATTACCAAATAGAATGCTGAGGAATGAGTAATATACCTCTTTTCCACTAATTTCTATAATAGGTTCTAATTAAATACAGTAAAGAAAAAGATAAGTAGGTTGTCTTATTCAGAAACAGGTAGCTCATCCAAGCAACAAATTTGTGGCATGGCTGTTTGGCATTTACCTCTAGAAATTTGTACCAATTATCTTACCATTAGCAGAACATGGTACATCACAGATTGCATACTCCAGGCATATCATTTCAAGGGCAGGAAAGGCATATCAAAAACATCATTTTCTAATTCTGTAGATGAGGGTTTGTTTACACAATCTTATACCATTTCAGATGAATGGAGGCAAGATCAGTAGAAAAAATTAGCTTTCCTATAGATAATGTGAGCCTCGGCAGGCCTATTTCTTAAGGCTTATATTAATGTCAATACAAGTTTCAAGGGATTACCCATAGGATACTCTTGAAAATAAGATGTCACATTTCAATGAATTTAACCCAAGGCACAAATTTTTAAGTGCATACTGTAAATATTAAATAAATTTGTCTACTCCCTTGTAGCTGCTGCTTATTGTTTGAGAAATATTTCAACTTAAAAACTAAAAACTGTGAAAATTTTGGCATGTGCCAAAAGAATTTTAGAATTTTGACATAAACTGTGATCTAATTAAACAATAAGACCTGACAAAACAGTCACCACTGTCTGATAATGACCTCCCGGGGCAGTTAAACATACCAAAGCAAAGCAGAACAGACTGAGAAGGTCAGCAGCAGCACTAAGAAACCTTTTACAAGACATCTAATCATTCTTATAGCTCTCAATTTCTTTGTTTTATTTTTCTTGTATTAAAAAAAAAAAAAAACACATACATAGAAATATAGAAAAGACATCGTTCTGATTTATTTCCATATACAAAACCTCTAAAATGTAACTATGTGGTCTATAATCCAGGTCCGGTTGCTACATTATTTTACAAATGTCATTAAAACATAATTATTGTTCTCATGTAGGATAATGAATACCAACATACTGGGGCTAAAAAGAATTTGATGGAGACAGACTGTACAAGCTACTTACAATACTGCTGGCATTTGTATCCATCTAAAATGGACAGCAGAATATGCACAGTTCTGCATCCTCTGTCACAGATAAGAAAAAGGTTCAAGTTCACAATATGGACAGAGTCTATTTATCTGGGTTGCCCTGAGCTAAGCTATTCACACACAATTTAGGATTTTCAGGCATCTTACTAATGTGGAGTTGAGAGTACCTAATTTTGGTGAGTTAAGCTGTGCCCCCATAACACCTCAAAATGATGGGTAAATTCACAGGTTAGTTCAAGGTTCTTACGTGCTGCACCTAAGTTTACACTGCAAAACATATTTCCATGGGCACCTTCCTTCTCATCCATGACAAAAGAGAGCAGTGTTTAAGGGACAGAACTAATCTGTGGAGATGTTTATATTACTGGCTTTTTATAATGCAGTTAAGTAACTGGAAACACGGCTCCAGCTCTCATGGAGCTGAGAGAAATACTGCATTTCTTTATACAGACTGGCAGTAGAGACCATCCCTTTGTTATTTGCTGGTTCTTTGAAAGACCACTTGAAAAAGTGGTGGAGAAAAAGTGCTACATACAACATACCTCAACTGATTACACTATAAATTTGATTTCTGAAGTCAATTAAAAGTTTACACATAATATCAAAAGGTAATTAATTCCTTGCAGAAAGGTAGGGACCATATCCTGGTATAAAGTCTCTTCCTAATTTGGAGAAAAAGTCCACATGCATGTGCATACACTGAAACTGCTAACTTGCTACGCTCCAACATCCCAGCAGCATGGTAGTTATTACAGTAATCTTACTACAGTTACTCCAAGGATAGATTTCCATGGAATCCAGAAAATTAATCCCAATATGTTAATTTTTTTTTCTAATTGAGAATATCAGAGTACATGATACGCAAAACATGATCCCATTTGCTTTTGTATACATAAAAAGGATTTGTTCACCCTCCTTGTCCTCTAAAACATTTTGGTTTGTTTTTCAGTTTTTAAGCAGTTAATGCTATCCTTACCTGCTGACTTCCATTGGGGTTTCTGCATGGTTTAGTCTAATTACTCTTGATGCTGAACCTCTCACGCTATGAGCTACTTCAAAGGAGAGAACTAGAAAAGGGACTGCTTTTCTGAAAAGTGCAATATCAAGGAGAAAAGATAGCATTTTGAACTCATGATATGATGGACAAATCACAGAGAAAATCTATTAGAATGATAGATGGTATAAATTTTAATATAAAACACAAGCAGAGGTGCATTTTTTTCCCGGAGTGGCTTTGAAATTGAACAGTCTCTGTTTTGTCCAAATTTATTGCTAAAGCCTCAAGTTGAAAAGTCGCCAGTGAACAGAATCAAAGTAATCAGATTTTTACATTGCAAGACCTAGTAAAATCTTGGTTCACAGCTATGATTTCCTAACGAAGCACCAGTACCTATAAATTAATATCATTTCCTGCCTCAAGGCTCCGTAGTGTTTTAAGTACAGTGCCCATTTATCCATCAGCATTGACCAGATACTGTTGGATCATGATCTGCCCTTTGGAAGCAACATAAAGCAGGTCCATTTTTTTAAGGTTTAATGTAGTGTGTAGTTTATTATAGTTTTCCTGGTCAAAGGAATTTTTCCACAAATATTCCAATATATCCCAATCAAAACACAGTTTCGATTTCTAGAAAAAACTTTTTTTCCTGATGAACAATTGGTTGATTATAATAGTAATCTAAACAAATATAAGTGTTCAAGTGGTGTTTTGATTAGAAGCAGGAGAGTGGCAGTTGGTCACTCTGAGGTATTGATCAGAGGGAACAAATTTAACTTTAACCTAAAATTACAGGACAAATTCAAACCAAAATTATGTCAGCTTCTACCAGTGTGTGCCAAAGCCCAGTGCCCTGTTCAGTGGTGGTAGCAGAGGAATGAAAGTACCTCAGCTGCCCAAAATGTGTGCTAGACAGCCAAGCAGCAAATGGCCAGAGCAGTAGAGGAATGCACTGATTCAGCAGCCGCTAACAGCAAAGCTCATATGAAATCCCAACCACAAATTAAATTAATCTCCTTCCATCATCAGAAAACACCAAAGGAAGGCAGAGTGCAACGAGCCATGCTGAAACAAGAAAGTGTTATTTATATCTTCCAGACCCAGCACTGGTGAATTTGGCCCTTCATCTATAAATTATCCATTTATGCCTTTAATAGGTATTTCAGGGCCAATGATTTGTAAGACAAAAAAGAGGGTTGAGACTCATGCAATAGCTCAGTGCAGTTGTGTGTTAACCAAAGGGTTCAGCTTTTGCCCTAAATTTTTAGGGCCAAATTATGGTATTAATCAGAATGCAGTTCATAAAGTTGCAGGGATATATTTGAAGGTTGAAGTTAGTTCTCTGCTTTGTGGGATTCAGTATCTCCAATAGCACAGTAATGTTCCCAAATAATATTTCCATGCATTTGTCAATGTTTGCAAGTTTATGGAAAGAATGTATGTTTGGGGCCATTTAGTAGTTTATTATATCTCAGCATCTGAGGTGTTAACTTCTTTCATTGTTGGTCTGAGTGGAATTCTGGCAAACAATGGGATTTTTAAATGATCAAATAAAAATAATTAAAAAAGCTTTCTTACATTGTAAACCATTCTTAAACACTCATTTTTTTGGCATTTGGTAAATGTAAAAAGAATTGGATTTTTTAAAAAGCAATAGTTTATAATTATATGGGTAAATTAATCTTAAAGAGCAGGTTCTCTGTCCAAGTTACAACTCCTAATAAACATGGAATTATAATAAAACTAAGGACAAACATTAACCATAGAGGTGTCAGCAGGCACCCCTGTAATTATTATTGTGATTTGCTTATTGAGAGCAGTAACAAATTCTAGCAGACAGAAGCTGGAATCTTAAAGATAGAAACTGGACTACACTGAAGTACTATTAAATACTAACTAGTAAGAACTGTGTTAGGCTGCCCTTACTTCCAAACCTATGGAATATATCCCCAGAAGGAAGACTGGTTTGTTAGCCCGTCCCTTTTCTGTTTTCTCCAAAGAGCTTAACAGGCTGCAAGTATTTTCTGAGAAGCAGTCGTTAGGGTGATGTAAAGGACTGCAGCCTGCCCTCTGTACTGTTCAGAGAGAACCAGCTCACAGACAAGTTACCACAGGGTAACGCAGGGTGTGAACTTACAGTGCATCAGCTGCTCTCTCACACTTGCCTGTGTTCATGCTTTTATCTTGTGGTTACTTCAGTACTTGTTTATCTTTCTTTCATAGAGAGGTAATCCGCCTTGAATTATCTGATTAGCTGAGGGGAGAGAGGGTGCAGATGGGCCGATCCTCGGCAGGAGCTGATGTGCTCTGAGTCCACATGCTCCCTTACTCCACAGTAACGGGCTCTAAGCTCTTCCAGCACAAGTGACCTAACTCAGCTGAGTGCAGTGACTCGGGATTTACATCGCTGGAGCTGCGAGCAAACCTGAGCCTTTACTCTTCGTCACATAGGGCCATACTGCATCATCAATTTTTAAGTCTAAGTCCCAATTGGAATCAGTTAAGAGATCAGCCTAAAAATCAATGACACAATATGGCCCAGAGATAGCAGCAATCCTTCCTGTAGATCTCACATCTTCGCTTTTAAATCTCCTCTCTTGGACAGACCTGGCTTGTTTTGTTCTGCTCCTACTATACCTGAGTAAAATCAGAGATGGGCACAGAGGAAAACATGGCACCTGAATTCCAGTCACCTGGATATATCTGAAATTTTAATTCAAGCCCTGAGTCTAATTTTGACATGGCCCTAACATCCCACAGTTGCCCAGATCCTGTGCTTGTCAATCCTCCTGAGGGCTGGGAAATACAAATTCTCCTCTAATGACGGCAAAGAGCAATAGAAACAATTTTCAAGAGATTTCCACAGTACTTTGCAAGATACTTATCACTGTGATGTAAGACACTATGGCAACCCTTAAGATAGGAAGTCTCACTCTGACCTTCTACCTTCAGCCCTCACAGAGCTGCTGAAAAACTTCTCTGGTTGGGACTTTCACTTTGGTTTCACACACAAATGCCAAGGGTTCAGCTCTCCATCTGTCTCTGTAGCTGGAAAGAAGGATGCCTCGTCAACAGCAGTCTCTGTGCTCTCTTCTAGCAGTGCAAAGAGTTTACAGGTTCTTTCCGTTCAGCTCCCCATGCTCATTTGCTGCTGCACAAAGAAGCTGCTGTGTGGATATCCTTTTTAACATGATCAAGCTGGCTGACAGGTGGAAGCTCACAAATGCAATGAAAAGTACTAAGGCAATATGGCTTTCTTAAACTAAGTGCATTTGACTAGTTTTTAAAATAGCAATACATTTTGAAGACAAAAATGCCACTGTCAAGGCTGGCTATAACTTCTGTGAGGTGAATAAGATTAAAAAGATTTTTGGCATTCCTGTCATAAGGGACCCCGCCCCACAGGCATACCACAGCAATCTCCACCTGCAGCGGTGCGAGCAGACTGTGTGTGTCTGTGCATGTAGGTGTACACATGCCCACGTGTGGTTTCTCAGCCAAAGTGGATTTAGAATCCCGTGGCTAAATTCTGTGCTCATTTACACCCCCTCTAATCCCAGCAAAATTAGTGGGATAGCAGGCATGTGAGGCAGCACAGTGTTGGCCTCCAGGCTGTGTGATTCCATTCAATAAACACACTGAGGCACTTGTGCTGAATGAATGCTTTTACCTTCTCCCTTTAAACCTGATATTTTAGATATTAAGAGAAAATAATTACATCCTCCTCCTGGGAGGTTTATTTCAAATCCTTGCTAGGGCCCCACTGTGGCCAGTGCTTACATTTTTCAAAATTGATTTTAGGCAGTATAAATAGTCTGAAGCTGCACGTGACATTTCCTCACCCGAACAATGACACACTATTGCGGAAATGTTTCCCAGTGCAACACGTGGCTTTGTTTTTTGGCACGGCTTATTCATTAACCCTTTTGTCCTCTGCCAGCAAGTGATACCTTTACCACGTGAACAAACTTATTGGCAATTAGAAGAGGGCCTTAGATTAATATCTTAGTACAGAGGCTCACAACTAAAAGTGATTGCGCTCCTATAACTTAACAAGTTCCTACTTGTCAGCTGAGCAATAGGAACAGATCATGCATGTGCCTTCAGCCAGTCCTAAAGGTAGACTAAAATACATCAGCCTAAATTACTTTCCTGGCATTGCCTGCTCCTCTCAAACTGCAAACACACACACTCTCCATTGAGAAGCAAATCAAATTATTCTAATCCTTATTTCACATAAAAACTGTTCTTTGCAATTCTTTGTTAAGGTGAGGGAAGAACAGTTTAATTCTGACGTTTACTTAAAGATTTCTATTTCTATTCTGAGTAGCTAATCTGGGGAAAATAATAATAATAAAAAGAAGACAACTGGGCTCTCATGAAATAGGCTTTGAATGCTAGAGTTTACACTAATTTAAAAATAAAAATCAATGTAAGCCTTTATTTCCAGGTTGGCACTCTAAGCCCATAAATGCAGGTTAAAAGACAAATATATGAAGAAAAACCTATTTAGTAACTTTTATGACTGAGGCGTATGGATCAAAAGCATTCGGCACGTTGTAACTTCTGGAGGTAAATGCTCCAAGTTATAACTTTTATGCTTGATATTTACACAGTCTTTTTTCTGCTGCAAGTTACAGAGACTCTGTCCATCCTTTCAGCTTTCACCTTTTTTCCTGTTTCTATACATGTATTTTTAAATCCAGGATGTTATGAGGTGACAAAATGCTTATGGTGATTGATGTAAATACTTGACATGTAAAAGCAAATAGCTACCATCCCAGCTGAGCACCACAACCACTAATAGCTTGCCTAAAATCAACTTCTGAAGATGTGAAGCACTGATGAAACAGTACAAACTGTTTCATCATTCCACATCTTGAAGTCTAAGTCCAGTAGAAACATCTTAACTAACCTGGCAGAATCTGCAGAGCTCTGAGAGGAGCTCTAATGTAAGCAGCCTTCCTGCTTCCGCCACATGCAGAACTGGCTCGCTACTTCAATTAAAATGTAATCTTAAAGGAAAATCCCCAAGGGCCAATTTCAGTAGAAAAACACTTCCACAGATTTTTATTGGCTCTAGACATGGCCACTGATACTCCTAGCCATGTCTTGATATGATTTTGGTCTGAAGAAGTCTGAATGCTTTAAATCCCTGAGCTTAAAACTCCTTCCTATGAGCTGAATTTAAAGCACATTGGTGTGACTGTGCTGTGCACACAAACACACACCAGTGAGAACAGCAGCAACTGTCCTTCACTAAAACATTTGTCTATTGATTTTTTTACAGTATTAGTTACATATCTCGAGTCTGTGCTGTAAATCTGTTGCCGCTTAAATGTTTAAATGATAGTATAAAACCGATTATATTGATGTTGTGGGTAAATGATGTTTTAGCTCAGTGAGTTGCTGGAACAAGGCTTAGCCAACTCTCTGAATTACTGCACTTACTAGAAATTTTGTACTTCTGGAATGCGAGGAAAGTTTCAGCCTCTGGATTTCTAACATTATAGTTTGAAATATTACAGTAGCATCTTAGGAAGAGTTCCTTGCTTCCACCGTAAACCTTTTGATGAGTATTTCAGTTTGTTTGCTATATTTCATTAACACTTGTGTGCACATACACACACACACACACACACATTTAATTGCTTATTTATAAAGCATAGGGTGAGAATATGATAATACTTTATCAAAAAGACTCCAGGAGAAAGAGTAGTAAAGCATTTAGCCTGAAAACCTTCCATCAGACATCTTGAAGTTGCTTTGTTTGTTACACTGACCTACATGAGTTGCTATTGCCACTTGGCTCTGAATTATTAACAATCAACAGAAAGATTTAGCACCCCTTCAACTCCAGCTTTGTCTTTATACTCCAAGATAGAAACAGTTTACACCCTGTGCTAGTTAGAAAACATCTGTGAGCACCCCAGCACTCAGCTTCGAGTGATAACCTTGTTACTGCTCCACATAACTGCATGTAAGCACTCAGCATGACAACCTTTTGCATTTCTCTTTATGAATAATTTTGTTATATCACATCCATTTTCATGTGCTCTTTATTACAGCACATGACTACATTTATTAGAGTCCCCACCAGAGAATTCTTCTTCTTGTTATCCTTAATGGTGCCATGTAGTGCCCTCTCTGGACTGTAAACTTAGTACTTTTCAAATCCCATCCACTAGAGGGTTTTCCCCTTTATTTTTTAAAAAACTCCTGCAAGGAATTTCATGGGTGGTAAAGTAAATACATAACACATATATCAGGAACATATTTATCAGAACAAATGGAAGAATTTCAGGGGATTGTGGGATAAAAATGGAGTGAAAGGTGGACTCTGTAACTTCAATATAACATTTTATGGGAGAACACTGTGATTTTTCAATCAAATTTTTTATTTACTCCTGAATGACAAATGAGAGCAAATCTGGGACCTATCCAAAAAAAATTTTTTTTTGGTCCACTTACCTATTTAATTACCACATAAATTGGAAAACTGAGAAAAGGTGAGGAAAAAAAGACTCAACATACTGCTTTACTTTCACTAAACTGACAAAAAGTAACGCTACTTGTGGTGGATTTTCCTACCACTAAATTTGGTTTTATTAGAAAATATCATGACCTTGAGGGCACACTTTAAAGCCTGACATTCCCAGGCATTTCACAGAAATTCATAGGTGGGGACCAGGATCCCAACTCCTTCCTCTTTGCTAATAAAGATGATATACATTGGGAAACTGAGTTGTCAGGGAAAAGGTCTTTCAGCAAACTACTACTAATAAAAACAATGAGTCATCAGGCACAGATGATGACATCACACCGTAAGTTCAGAAGGTTTTAAGTGTAAATTGTCCAGGCTGGTGGCAAAAGACAAGCTCTTCCTTGTGAAAGGTACTGTTCCAAAGGAGTCAGGCAGAGGGAATGTGCATAAGTGCTCATTCCTTCAGTGCATAAGTGACTTCTCAGAATGATCAAGGAATTAGCATCTTGGATCATCCATCACATGTGTGACCATGTGAATTTGGTAAACTGGTTCAAATAATAGGAAACTGCCTCACTTAATGCCTTGTGATTCATTCCATGTGTGTCAGCATCAGAGCAGGTAAGGAGAGCTGCCTGTCACAAGGCAACTCCAGGCAGAAGGAGCCTGGACAAGGTTCTTCATGAGAAGCTCCTAAGGAAGCCAAGGTTTTAGGATGACATGTACTGGTGGGGTAAAAAATTGTGCAGCAGAAAGCCCAGTATAGGTCAATTTTTTTGTCTATTGAAGGCCTAATGTTCAATTTATCCCCTGTTAATGCTCTGGGAGGTCCAGGAGCAGTGAGATGGCAACATCTGCAGGGTAAGTAAGGATATCTGTCTCAGGACAAAGGAGGACAATGACGATATGCTGAGACATCATAAGCAGCTATGCAAAAGGACACAAAATTAATTGTTGACAGTGGTAATGTACATCAACACAGAAAATGTGCACCTTTTAAGTCAAGAGCATGACCTAAAAAAATGAAACCCCAGCAAAATCTACAACTGGCAGAAGAGAGGGAAAAGAAGTGTTATGTGACTAATGAGATATAGTGAATAACAACCAGACTGTTTGAATGCTCTGAAAAGGCTAAGATTATTTACTCTAGAAGGGAGACAAACAAGAGTGGGACATATTGGAAGCATGCTAATGAATGGCACAGAGAAGGTAAATCATGTTTTTCTGTCATGATCAAGAGCCAAAAAACTCTTAATCAAGTTAAAAGTTGAGAATTCAAAATATTTTGTACCACTTATAGCCACTAGAAATAAATGACACAAAAAACTTTTCAAGATATAAAACTCATACAACTTCTACAGAAACAAACAAACAAAAAGGTACAGTTATCAGAACTGAGGTTTGAAAACACTTTGAAGGGATAATAAAGTCTTCCCTTCCAAATTTAAACCAGTCTCAGAACATTATGTATTATCAAGACATTGAATACTGTAAGGGAGAAAAATCATCCCACACCTCCCTAATGTAGGACAAATGTAGACACTTGTTATCTCAAGTGTCTGCCATGGATCATTGTCAGAGACAAATCTAAAATCCTTTCCAGAGTGCAGACAGCTCTATTTCTTTGTTTTGATTGTATTTTTTTTCAATTTGCTAAGCAGGGAGGTCAACACAGTAGAATCAGTAATCAGTTAATAGCAGGTGAATGCTAAACTATCTGCTGTCACTAAATAATTACATATTCACAATGCTCACAATGGAGAAGGTGGTTATTTTGCTACATGGACTATAATTCAGACCCTCCTTTGTACTCTTTTGGCTGTGAGAAACAGTCCACTCCTCCAAATGCTGCAGATGCTGATACTTTTGCCATTCATGGAGACTGTTTCTCACCCACTTGAAGACTTGCCCAGCTACATCGTGTGCTTGCACTGCACTACAGGCTTGATTTGGCCTGGTATGAAAGCTGATAGTCACCTTAGGACCTCAAATTCAAGAATACAAAAATGAGTGCTACTGTACTTCGAAACACACTTTTCACTGTAAATTCCCAAATAATATGTTTCTCTATTCGTACCAGAAAAATAGTTGCCAAAGTAGTAATCTTTTCTGTAAAATTATATAGAAATGCCATAAAGTTTAATGTCAGTTTTTGTAACGGAGAATCCAAAAATCTGCTGCAGTCCATGTAGAGAGGATATCTGGGCCTTTCTTTCACACTCCAGAGCCTCATATTTATTAAACACAAGTAAGTCTATAGTTTGCAGAATTTCAAAGAAAACAAATTCCTAACACAAAACAAGTGAAACAAATGCAGGTAGAGTTCCTAGAGTCTGGACGGAGCATGAAAAAAATACTCAAAATAGAAACTGTCCTGTTCATCTCAAAATGAACAAAATCCGAAACGAAAAGTGATATATTCAATGTTAGCATCTGTAATTAATTCACTAGAATATACAGCAAAGGTGAGGAACATGAATAACTAAAATCTACAGAGACTTTCCTGCACTACAGCATGTGTTCCTGGGAGAAATGTGTGAAAGCCTGGCTATACAGGAGGGTAAGACAGGTATGTAATAATCAGCACACTGGGGTTGGGCTGAGGGGATAGTTCATGAAATGCAGTTATAAGAGTAAGTCAAAGTAAGTTTCCACAGCAGCTCACAGTTGGACAAGGTATGCACTGTTCAGCACTACAAACAAGTTTAAATAATACCAGCAAATTTCATTACTCCAGTGTAGTGGCAGTCACAAAGTATTCTGCAGAGTCCTTATTTTTATGAGCAAGTAAGCAAGGGTTAAAATGAATTTTGGCAAAATTAATGAATAAGACACTTAAATCATTGCTTTCCTACTAGAGTAAAATTCAACTTTCCAGTAAAAGTTCAAACAAAGATTAAAGCTAGTCATCTATACGGGGAAAAAACAGTCTACTATTATCAGAAAAAGAAGGAATAATTGGAAGTCCTTTAAGAACATCACACTGCCAGTGGAAGATTATCTGTGGAAGGTTTACAGATTATTTGCACAGGACCTTGTTACATAAGAGACTTCAGTGAAAATTGGGTGGCTCAGCTCCTAACTTAGTCTTTATTCAGACTGCTGAAATTAACTTTTAAACAATTTTGCTGTGAAAATTTCCATAAGAAGGGCATGAGGACTTAAGTGTCTTAGAGTGGGAATTCTTACTAAGTTACTGTCATATGTTTTTCTAAATATACTGAGAGGTCCTTGGGTGAAAAGCTCTATCTATCCATATCATATAACTGTATGTTAGCAGCAATAAAAAGAATTTTCCTAATTTGCATCTTTAATTGTGAAAATTGCAGGGCTAAGCAATACTCATGGCTTCCAAATTTCAAGAGAGAGAATACAAATTTCCTTGACAGCATCATCCAACTGGTGCACAGTAATAAACAAAAATACATGTATTTGAAGGTTTTAAATATATGCCAAGGTACAAACTGAAATATGTTTTTTCCTTCAAATGTACAGGAACATATCGCATTCATAAATGAACTGTTCAAAGGTTGCACTGGGATTCAGATGGCACCCCAGCCAGCATCTCCGCAGGGCAATCGGCCTACTAGGCATCCCCAATGCTCTCTGAGTGGCTCAGATACCTCTGGAAAAATAAAAGAGAAGCATCTGAGAACACTGGGGAATAATGAGCAGTGATTGGCTTGTTATGAGATGTATTAATCTTATGGCTTGGAGGAGAGGTAGCAGATGACTTCATTTAACAACATGGTTACAGTGACTCACTGCCAGGAACTTAAAGAGGTGGCCAAGCTGATCGGCTGACTTTCCACTCCAACACTCCTTATCCTATCACCGAGTCTTGGCATCTCTGCCACGCTAGGGCACGTGCAACAGCTGCACCCCAAACACATTTTGCTCACCTTTTCCTCAGTGTAGGAAGAGGAGAAAGGTCAGTATTTCCTCTTGACCACAATTCTTGACCCAAACCATGACAGTCAGAAGAGATGAGAAGGTGGCAAAGACCAGTCCAGTTTAAAGCTTTGATTTGCTTTGCCCACGACATTCTGCATTGCTGACACAGAAGGAGCTGATGAGAGAGGGAGAAAACCATATTCCAAAGCAAACGGATCTATCCATTGGCCTCTCAGGAGGAGCTGGCTCTGTATCCTGGAATGCCTAATGTTCAGAAAATTTATCTTGGTAAAGGCTCAGGAAAATGTATGTTTTTATTTTACCCAAAGTAAAAATATTGGTCAATGTGAAATTAAAAAGTGAAAATAATACCCTCCCTTGTAAAAAAAATTCCAGCCTCCTACACTGACTGTATCTTGTAGACTTCTAAAACAAATAACATGCATTTTATGTGGGTTTTTTCCTACTAACATTTTATTGGTATTTATAATGTAGTACAGAAGAGACTTTTAAGAGGGAAAAAGCAAGTTACAATAACATACCAAAGTATTTAGAAAAGTCTGTGATTGCAGAGGACACAGACCATGGTACCTTCCTTTCTTTCAAGGTGAGGAACAGAAAACAGCAGAAGAGTAACGCAAATCCTTTTTGTTGCCACTGGGGCACAGAGTGGCATAGAAGTAACATATTTCAAACCTCCTATTCTGATTCCAGCAAAAGAACTAGGCCCACAGACCCATGGAGCATGTATGGATCATCATTAGTACAATGGGTAGCAAACAATCCAGAAAACCCCTAAACATAATAGGTTGTGCTCAGCTAAAAAAGGGGAGAAGATGGAAGAGCCTGGGGGATACTCCTGTAACTAAACAGAGTTCTGAGCACATTTTTCTCCTAATTGCTTGAGCCAGGTGTCAGTAACCATACTGTTTGGAAAGGTGAAGCCTCTAATCATGTTTTTTATATCTCTGATCAGGTACCAAAGATACATTTGAGATGTACAAATGCAATTGTGCGTGGCACTTGTTGAATACAGCATGATTGATGTTGGCCAGTTAATCCTTCAGAATTCCCATAAATTAGCTCTTGAGACTTCTCTTCAGAAGAGCATTGGGTAGTTTGTTATCTGGATTTTACAGTTATTGACACCTGACAACCTTTTCAGCAGCCAGTGTCACCTGCTGCTGTCTTAATCAGGAAAATTTAAGCAAGACCTCCTTCTCCCAGCCTTGAGGACAATGGTCTTGAAATGAAAAGCTCTAGTGTGTTATTTCAAATCCAGTGGTTTTCCCTATGATCTCTAAATTGATGGGCCTACACACTAGCTAGCTGAAAGATTCGGCCCACTATCTACCACCCTGGGCTGAGGTGTGTGAGTAGCTCCTGGCACTCCACTGTGTGTGGGGGGAGAATTCTAATTCATATTTCCATCATATTTGACAAGTTGTGGCAGTCCCATTGGTTGAAAAGGGGGAAAGTCACCTCCATTCTTAAAAAGGGAAATAAGGAAGACCTGGGGAACTCCAAACTAGTCAGTCTCACCTCTGTGCCCATCAAGACCATGGAGAAGATCCCCCAGAAAACTGTGCTAAGGCACATAGTAAAAAAGGAGGTAATTAGTGACAGCCAGCATGGCTTCAATAAAGGCAAACTGTGCCTCACAAATTCGGCGGTCTTCTAGGACAGGGTTACAGCTTTGATGGATGAGGGAAAAGCAAGTGACATCATCTACCTGGACTCATGCAAAGCATTTGGCAATGCCCCATGCAACATTCTTGTCTCTAAACTAGGGAGGCATTAAATTCATGGATGGACTACTCAGTGGACAAGGTCACACTTTGAGTGGTCACACTCAAAGAGTTGTGGTCAAAGGTTTGGTGTCCAGCTGGAGACCAGTGACAGGTGGGGTTCCTCAGGGGTCAATATCGGGACTGGCTGTTGAACATTTTTGTCAGCAGGTGGACAGTGGGATCGAGTGCACCCTCAGCCAGTTTGATGGTGTCACCGAGCTGTGTGGTGTGGCCGACGTGGCGGAGGGAAGGGCGGCCACCAGGGGGACCTGGGCAGGCTTGAGAGGTGGGTCTGTGTGAACCTCATGGAATTCAACACGGCCAAGTGCAAGGTCCTGCACCTGCGTCAGGGCAATCCTAAGCACTAACACAGGAGGAAGGGGGTGTTGGCTGACGGGAAGCTCAACATGACTCGCAGTGTGCGCTCACAGCCCACAAAGCCAATCCTGGGCTGCATCGAAAGGAGTGTGACTCTCCCCCTCTACTCTGCTGTGATGAGACTCCACATGGAGTGCTGTGTCCAGGTCTGGGATCCCCAACACAAGAAAGACATGGAGCTGCTGGACCAAGTCCAGAGGAGGACACAAAGATGATCAGAGGGCTGGAGCATCTCTCCTATGCAGACAGGCTGAGAGAATCGGGACTGTTCAGTCTGGAAAGAGAAGACTCTGGGGAGACCTTAGAGTACCTTTCAATACCTAAAGGGACTTTGAGAGAGCTGGAGAGGACTTTCGACAAGGGCATATAGTGATAGGACAAGGGAGAACCCAGACAGTAGGTTTAAATTGGACATTAGGAAGAAATTCTTCACTGAGATTGTGGTGAGGCACTGGAACCAGGTGTCCAGAGCAGCTGTGGACATCCCATTCCCGAAACTGTTCCAGGTCAGGTCAGACAGAGCTTTGAGCAACCTCCTCTAGTGGAAGGTGACCCTGGCCACAGCAGGAGCATTGGAGCTAGATGATCTTTAAGGCCTCTTCCAACTCAAAGCATTCTATGATTCCATGATATACAATGAACAATTGTTTTCCTTCCAGAACAAGACAATATAACCATTGCCAAGCTTGAGTTGTTTCAGTAAACACAGGGTACCAAAGTAAGTTTAGATTCAATTAGTTATATTAATATCCACAGCTCTCAATCAAGCATGTTTCCACCATACTGCCCTTAAATGTTTTATGTTTGTGTATTAAGCCAGAAGTTCTTTCACAGATCTGTTTTTTTCAGATCCGTAGTCAAAATAAAGACATCAAAGTCATAAAGGCCTGGAATCCAATAATAATATGTTAATTCCAATACCACAGGATGGTAAAATTCCTTCACATTTCAGCAAACAATCTGTCTTTCTTACAGGATATAACTGCACAGATGACTAAGGCAGTCTCTGAGGGGGTGGAAAAGCATGTAGCAATGTTCTGGGTTGCAGCTTGTTAACCGTTGCACTGGAAGCCGCTACTGCCTCTAATGAGCTCACTATTTTAAAACAAAGATATTGCACAAACTGTAGAGCTCGCTGGTGCCACCAATTAGTGAAAATATAGGCTTGGTTATTGTTTCTTCTAAGGTAAAAATGTCATTTGAGAGCATCAAAGCCACTCTCATCATTGCTGAAAGCGCACTTCACTGTACCATCCTTGTGAAAAATTATCAGAGAATAGAGAAATAAAAATATATAGCATATTAAAAATAATGCTATGATGGCTACTATCCGGGTGCAGTTGTTAGCTTTTACTCTTCTATAAAGGGTCTTTTCCAACAAATGATTCTATTTCCAATAAATGATTCTACGATTTAATTTTCTTAAGCATGAAAGCTCATAAACGCGTGACTTTTACACTGGACTGCCTGTCTGCAACGCATAATGTTTTGATTTAGTGCATTAGTTTAACATTAGATACTAGAACATGGAAAAAGATCGGAGCTTCTGGTACGGGGTCACACACATCAACACCACCTTTGTCATGCAACTGTGAAAGTCAGGCTGAGGTTAAGAAAGAGGCTGTTACTGGAACCAGTAGGAACACGGTGACCATGTTGCATCACTGCACAGTTTGATGAGACACACAGGAAATGGGGAAGGCCTTGGGGAATCAGCTCATGGGTTTAAAATAAAAAACAGCTTGAGAGCAGAGTCCAGGTAAGAGGGAAGAAATGGAAGAAATACTGAAATATTACCAGGTACAAGCCCAAAAACCAAACCAAGTGAAACAACTAGGGCAAAAATGAGTGTCAGGCTCTGTCAGAGCCATTTTTGTCCCAAAACTAAAGAGAAAGAGAAGATGAGTTAGAAACACATTGGGTTCAGTTCATATGACAAATTGAAATCTCCACAAGAAAAATACCCATGGGCTGTGTAGCTTGTTTATCTCCTAAGGGTGCAATAAAGTCAGTCCCAATCAAGAACCTATAACTGACCATTAAATTTTTAGTTCTGTTCTCTAGGAAGAAGTAGAATCACAACATTACACAGCATTTTCCCCTTTGAGGCTGCAGCTATTTACTTACTCACCCCTATGAACACACCTTCCTCTATTGTCTGACCAGACAGACAGCTCCCTCCAGGAAGTGGAAAGGAAGCAAAATCCTAGAACTCTTTGCCTTCTGTACAGAAGATACGTAGCATTACTTAGGAACTAGCTTTCTGTTAGCAACCCATGCCCCTAGACAGATAGCTTTTGCTACCTGATAGTTTTGCACTTAGTAATTGCCATTTTCTTGCATTTTACAAGAGCTGGTCTAAACCAAACAACAGAGTGATCTCAAACTGCTGGAAGCTACAGTTCATTGGGAATTCTCCAGTGAAGCTTGCTTATTGAAAAGGCTGGTTGATCAAAACCTATATATTTTCCCCAAAGTATTTCAGCCAACATCTGGTGGCATCCTGTCTGTTAGGCAGGATGTCTTAGCATATCTGGCTTCTTGCCAGCCTGTCTGCAGAGCTGTTGGGAAGCCCAGTTTCTCACACTGCTGAATGTCCTTCTGCTGAAGTTCTCAGTACTGGATACTTATCCATCCAGAAGCCTTGCCAACCTCAGTCAAACCAGAGCTTTTGGGATCAAGGACCCTTGCCACATACCTGAAAATGACTTTCAGGTGTGTAGCTTGCAGGTGTCTGCAGGATGACATCTGTCACCACACTGAATCCCAAAGCTTTCAGATTCCCACTTCTGAGATCTCTGCAGACTGCCTGGCTCCAACAGTGCTCCACAAGTTGGGAGCCAAGTGGACTAGAAATCTTGCATCCTTGCTCTCAGGACAGATAGTACAATGGACTGTGGACCCTGGAAGGCCTGGAACTAACAAAATTCCCTCCAATTTGATTCTTCTCTGCAATTCACAGCACTAAAACTGACCAAAATGATGTCAGATGCCATCAGTCAGTCCAGCATTCCCTGCAGCACAGTTCATTTCGGATATACCCTGTTTCCTGTGGGTTTGGTTTTTGTCAAAGTAGGAGGTAATTCTCCCTTCTTCCTTCCTCCAACCTCAAAGAAAACATTAAAATCTGTGGAAGAATGGAAATTTGTTTTGCCAGTGAGCTCTACCTGCACAAGCAACATATTTGGTTATTTCATGACAGTATCCAGAGATCTCTGTAATGCAGGCATTGGTATTTCCAGATCTGTTTTCTACAGGACTTCTCTGTTAGGAAGAGATTTATTTTCCTTTCACCAGGCAAAGGAGAATGCACCTTGCCCTGCAGAAGCATTTTTAAGTTTCAAAATAGGCCCTTCTATTTCCAGCATTTTCTTTGAGATTGCTTCAGTTGGTGCTTGATAAAGTAACCTGCACTGTATCCAAGGGTTGATACAGAAGCCTGAGGAAATCATAATTTTCCAAAACCTTTATGCTAAGTCTCTCAACTCCTGCTACAGTAGCTAATACAGTATGAACAACACTCCTCCTATTAAACCTTTGGGTTTCTGTGTCTAAAAATTAATTCCTTCAGGGTTTGTTTGTTTCTAGATATCATGGGCTCAGTCCAGGACACATAACACTTCATCAAGAATACTAAGAAAAAAGCAAAGGTATCTTTGGGAAGTATAACTGAAAGGCTGCCAGAGAGCTCACGGAATGTCAAAATGGTGTGCAACATGCCTGTGCTTGTTTTCCTTTCCAGTTAACTGAACATTAGGCATAATTTAGAGCCTGATTCAGTACAAAATACACTGTCAGTCTCCCTACAGTAAAAGCTTGCACAAGGCTTCTGTAACACTGAGCCTGAATGAGTTCTTTGCTAAATCATGCACTCCAGATTCCCAGTATGCATTCCTAAGCATGGCTGGAAATGGGGAAAGAAAAGTGGACAGACTCCTTAGCACTGCAGTGCAGGCCTGATATGTGCAGCAGACCAGGTCACAGTGAAGGGTGGGAGGAAGCACTGTTCTGCTCCATTTGGGCAGAAGAATTTTGTGTTTGTTCAGAAGCATAAGAAACTTTGAAACACCATATAAGGGCTGAGACTCAGGCCCTGCTGGAAAAACCTGCTGGAGCTGAGCTCTGCGCATAACTCATATGAACATTAATGAGAGTTAAATGCACGCATTGAAAGAAGAATAGACCCCTTAGTGATTTGTCAAGATAAAATTCAAAATAACTTTGAATGGTCAGAGGTAAATATTAGGTTTAGGAATTAAAAACAGCAGAAGTAGTGGAACAATTGCCTATAATGAGATCCAGGAACAATCTACCCACTGTACCAGGTTTTCATTAGAGTTATGGCCTGCAGCCATACCACCTTGTGCTGTGATCTTAAAAGCTAAGACGGGTTGGGCTGGTTAGTATTTGGAAGAGAGACCTCCAAGCAAGCTTACCACTGCAGCAACAGCTCAGTGATGCAATAGATAATGTTCTTCCTTCTGATTCAGTATTGGATTCAGGTGTTCAGGCCCTCAAGAGATCTGAAGGTCTTTTGCGTGAGATTTAAATCTGAGGAGCTGATGATCTGTGGTCAGTAAAGCATGCCTGTTATTTCCCGTGAGTGTGCAGTGTCACTTTGAAAAGGCTACTGCATTTCACTGTAGAGGTGGTTGCATGTCAGTAATAGATAAGAGTTGCCAATATAATGTAATGATCAACTTCAATGCGAGGTTGAAAAGCTGAATTTGCCAGTGTGGGGTAAGTAGTTTAAGTCCCAAAAGCTCCAGAGAAGTGCTAAGAAGTGTTTGTTGTATTTTTTTTAAGGGTTCATATATACCTGGCAACATGGTTCCACCTCAGAGTTCTGCAAAGGGAGGGAACTTTTAACCCCGGGTTTACCAGTGATATTATCACATGCTTGATTATGTGCTCTCACCCCTGCACACACAGCTGAGCTGCCTCTGCAGCAGCACCTGAACCACCGCAATCCCCAAACTGGGCTTCAGGAGCAGCTCCTGAGAAAGTTTAACTGTCTAGCTGATGGGAAAACAGCAGACAGCTTGTCAACCATGCTGCTCTTAAATCTGCTGGGATTAAATTCCCCAGGCATTAGCCCCGCAAGGAATTAGGAGTATATTCAGTTGTCAACACTGAATGGTTCCCTGTATCTGAATCGATGGGACCACTCACAGTGCAAAAAGCTAAAGATGCATCTGTGTCCCAAGAATGAAGGCTAAAACTGTGCAGCTACACAAACTCTAATTGATGTCCTTGATTTATTAACCTCCCTGGTTGTCATCCAGGCCTCTGTACTAACATTGTTTTGTTTGTCCATGTAGGACATGATCCTGCATACTGCTGAGAGCCATTGAATCTGTGGTGCTCAGAGGGCTGATTTCATCAGGAATTTACTGAAATACATCAATTGGAGTTCATTGAATTCAACAGGATTTGAGAGCATTCGGCATCCCTAAGGAGGCAATTAGCACCTTCCAGAAAATGGGCCTTAAGACAATCCAGTTTAGGAAGTTCAGACAGATTTTCCTCTGGGTTTTGGGGTAGTTACTATTTGTATATAATAAATACTTGGTCTAACTTTTTGCTTTAATTTTAAAATGCAGTTTTGAACAGAGCTTGAGCTGTATATTAACATTTGGTATCATGCTAGAACTGGACATGGCAACAAGTCTCCAATACTTGTGAGTAACCTACTGGTGACTTGCCAGAACTGAGCTGCTAAATTGATTTAATATGGATATGCATCATAACATGACCCAAACATCTCTCTCCTTTAGCATGATGCTTTTATTTCCATTGTATCGCTGAATAAAATGCTCTGTTTGAAATATCCACACAACTTACAATAGTCTCTCATCTCTGAGTTGCAGAGAAAGAAGCTGTGAGTCTGCTGGCTTTAAGTAGGTTCCAGGCTATGTCATGACTTGTGCTTGTACACAGGCCATATTGCTTAGTATCCCAGTTTTACTATTGACTTCATGGGAACAAGCAGGGTCACATAAACCAGCTGGTGATACATATTTGTGAGGAGGAGGGAAACTGTCAGCAAACACTACCCGCTGTCTTATATCAAAAACTCTTCCAACTTACCGTAAATGAGGTTGGAAGCTGGAGCTGTAAGAAAAGCACTTCCTTAATTTTATATTTTTCTTTGCACTAACTTAACTTAGTCCTAGGACTTCACTCCTGTTGCCATGGGTATTCCTCTTGAATGAGTATATTTGTTATCTGTGTCTCTTATAATGCTGAGAAAATACTGTGTCTGTTCAGTACAAGGCTTTACTACACAAAATGCTGGTTAGGCTCCTTGAACTGATAAATTGCATATGAAATCAATTATTCAGGAATATCCTGGTGATCTGCTTGAGTGTAAAGACTGTGGAAGATTTTTTACAGACAAAATGATGGTCAGGGAAGAGAAACTGCCAACTACTACTATCTATTACATCCACTGATAAGGTAAGCACTTCGTGCCCATTCAGGGACCTTTCAACAGTGCCCTGTATTTGTAGTAGCTCCACCTTTGTTTGGATAAATGAGACTTCCTTCCTTCTTTCCTTGGCACATGATCCAAAGACCACTGTAGTCCATAGAAGGTACTAAATCAAATCAACCAGGCTATGGATTAATCCCTTAAAGAAAGACAATTTTGCAGGAAAATGAAGCATTGTAGTTAGTATACTCTGACAACTAAGTATTTCATAGTCATAAATAACAGAGCGCTGTAATGCCTGCACACTGTTCCTCCTTTGCTCTGCTGTTTATAGGGTTTTAACCACATTTCCTGCAAATTGTAACACAAAGAATGAAGCAAAAGTTCAGTACTCAATACAATCAGAAGAACTGAAGGAAGCATGTTCCTATTTAGTTTCCAAATGCTGCTCTGATCCCTCCTAAAATCCTAGCAGCTTCTCCAGCACTGTGTGGGAATCCCTGCCCTCCAGAAATACATCTTATTTATCCATGCAATAGGCAGCTCAAGGCAACAGAAAAAATCCACGTTAGAAAGAAGCCGAGTGTAATGCTTTTATAGCATCTTATATCAGCCTTCACACCAGAAAGATGTAAACCACCAAATGTCGAAAGAGCATTTTATCCAGGATAAACTGAGCATTGCTGCCACTGTCAGCTGCTTAATAGATGCGCACTTGAAGCACTGACAGCAATAAGTGAAACTCCTGTTTACATTTTTTTAAGAGAAATACATATCCACATTTTTTTATCCAGATAATGCTGTAAAGTTCTACCAAGAGGTTACACAAAACAACTGCAAATAAAGTGCATGTGCATAAATAACTTTGTCTGACTTTTTGTTTAATGTCCAAAATGATTGGAACAGATTGTATCATGAACTACTTTCCCTTTGGCTAATTAAATAGCCGTCTCCACTTACCATAAAGCATATTCTTATTAAAACAAGTATCTATATTCACTCTGTTGGATAAATTACTTCCAAGTAAGTGCCATAAAGCCCATTACATTCCTCCTTTAGAAATGGATCGGGTCCAAACAGACAATCA
>NW_020955307.1:988261-1054603 GCF_003031625.1 Empidonax traillii
TTTTTTTTTTTTTTTTTGAATGAAGGCATAGAGGAACCAGGCCCAACTGAGAGTAACTTTTGTAGAAACAGGACTGTACCAATACCACAATGTCCTATTATACACTGAACATGAGCACAAATATTCCTTACCAAAGCTTACTAGAAAAAAAATGATTACCATTTCTTCCATCCAAACTGATTACTCTCTTTTTATGATAGTGGCCATTTTCAAAGTGGTGCTCAAGAGCTTACAGGCACAAACTGTTACTGGTAAATTGGATTTTTATAACTAATTTTCCCATTTGCTATTATGAAGATTTGTGCACATAAACCTGGTACACAATATCGTGACTATATTTTAGCATGTCCCTTTGTTTTGGATTTCTGCTAGAAGATAACTTTCTCAAGAGCATAATGTACTCCAATATGCAATATTCCACACTGCTTTTCAGCTGGCTTGAGCAACACAGAGCAGCTAGAAAACTGCCACAGTGGGAAAGAGAAATTTCCTCACCACAGCCAAGAGTTTGAGGCTTTATTACCTCTGAATTGACCTCTTTTACATTCTTCAGGGCTGAGAATCAGGTCAAGGGTTCTATTCCAGAAATCACTGGCTGGCAGAACGTTTTGTACGAAGACCATTTTACCTGCTGATCTGCACTTAATAAGCAACAATTCAAATAGGAGTGGACCATCCGTGTGATAATCAGACATTTCCCCCTATCTTGCAGATGCTGCCTTGAGACCCAGTTTAGCAGTCCAGCCCACCATCTATATCTGCGTGACAGCTACTGGCTAGTCACAAACAAGACTAAACTAACTCATAACTCCTGGGTGGAATCTCATCAGAACAACCTGCAACTGTTTTAAAGGGTAGACAACATCATCAGGTTTATTAATATTATCACCATTGATGCTGCAGGTTCAACAGTATCATACTCATCACACTTAAATAATAATAAGTGATAGAAGAATTATTTCTGAAAAGTAATGAGGATTTTTTTTTTTTTTGCTAGTCTCAATTAAGCTTTCCAAATAAACACTTAACTGCAGTTGGCACTATAGAAAGTGCTGTAAAGCAAAACCCATGGACATACAAAGGCTGCTTAAAAAACTGAAGCCCAAGAAAAGAAGGGGAAAATGTGGATTATGATTTGCCTCAATGAGAGGAAGGGCAGGATAAATAATAAAATATAAAGTATGTGCATGGTAGTACATGGGTATACTTCACACACACATTTGCATCTACATGCATGCATAGATACACCTCTGGTCTATATGTACACTGGGCATCAGAGATATCTGTCAGCAAGTAAGGTAACCCAATGCAGGGGTTTAATTTTGCATAAGATTTACAGTAAGTCCAGAATCTAAAAATATTTATAGGTTTTATTATTTTTTCATTGTCAGTTGCCTCTTCTCTGCTATGGATTGATGTAAACATCTTCATATGAAACACAGGATTTTGCTTTCCACCCCTAACTTCAAGTGAAAAGCCTCCAACGAACTTTAACAAGTTAACACTTACAGATCTGTTCCTACACACAGAGGAGTTTTCTGGGATAACAGCACACCTTTATGAAAGTTTTGGAGAGACCAAAGCACAAATATTCAGCAGAATACAGTTTGTCCTAAACTGTCAGAAACTTTTCATAAAACCACCACTCAGTGTTGAGAATTATTTTTAGGTCCTCAGCAAATCTACAAAGCCTTTCATAGCAAAAGTTTCCCACCTGTGGAGACAGTGATCACACTTAACTAAAAACCTTTGATACCTATTGAATAAAATTACTTTCTAAGAAACTCGCACATTTATATATGAATATTTAGATATGAATTACAGCTATGGGTATAGATCCATGTATAGAACAGACTGGCAAGTTAATGTTCCTACAAAATAGAACTATAAAACTATCACAATATTTACGGTCAAACTTTATTTGTTTTCTAAATCATACGGAGCCTCAAGTCAAGCTTGGATATTACGTGATATACTCTGTATCCTGAATAGACAGAACTTCTACAGAACTATCTATTAAAAACTAAATACAGATATTTGTCTGCAGCCTGAAATGAGCACTCTTAAGAAGCCTATACATGAAAAACTACCAGCACTGTTACAGCTAAATTACTCATGTATATCATACATCACTCACATAATTGTAATACTTATGATTGGAATAGGTTGAATTATATTTTTTTCCAATTTTCAAAATTGTTTTCCTTTGCATATATGGAAATGCAACCACTTTTTCTCCAAACTTTTGTCATTTTTATTACAATGAATATATTAAAGGGCCCCTCAAAACCATTACTCAGTTACTTTTATAAACATACACTGAGTTTGAACAAAGCAGGGTTATATTTTCTTCTAAGTGTTTTAAGTCTTCTGAAAAGGATTGATTGTATATGATACACACGAGTTCACTTACTAGAATTGTTCATTTTTCTGAAGTGAATGTTCAGCTATACGCCTCAGGGCACAATTATTGCTCTGAATCACTTTTTGAGGTAGTATATTGTGGTGAGTTTGTGGTGGTTGCACATATGCAAACATGGACTAGCAGTAGCAGGCACAGAATCAGCCAAGTGAACATTAATATCTTAGGGTTAGGGTTTAGCAGGCTTAGAAACAGAAGCATCGTGTTTATCCAGAATCCAGCCACAGTTTAGAGGGTGCAAATGCAAACTTTGAACAATCTTGCAAAAAATGACAAAAACCAGTAAGAGCTAGCTCAGTTTAAAGTTGAAAAAAACAGGCATTAAAACCTGCTAACTGTTACATAGCAGATTTTATGCTTTTTATCTGATTTTCTCCATACTCTTTATCGCAGCAAGCATCTACTATCAGCTATGCTGACTGTGTCCTCTAACCAGCCCTTGCAGGTATCAGTGTGTCCTTCAAACTTTCATACTTTCACCTGGTTCGTTGCTATCACAGAATTTCTTTTTGTTTCTCTGTGGTCCGTCTTGACTGACCTGATATCCGTAAATCCCTTGAGATTCTCCTCTCCAAGGAGCTCAAAATCCCATCTCCCTCTCACACTTGTTTCTTTCAGCTCGTGACATGCTGTGCTAGAGGCCAACTTTTTTTTTTTCTGTCAAGTTTTAACAAGCCTTGTAAAATGCGGTACCTCAAATCTCCCCATTTTTATCATGAAGTGAATGAACTACCACTAAACACTTGGGAATTGCTAAAATGGGAACAGGTTCTCTTCTGCTGCAGCCTCTAAGTCATGTTTAGTGGTGCATTTTGGTTATTTCAGCCTTTCCCGGCAGCAAGTCTTCTCTCTCTTCTACAGCACCTTTTCCTTCAAGCCCGACTTACAGCCACATGCTAGTTCCTTGTGAGTTGTTGTCCCTAATAACTGTCCTTTGCTGGGCCTACAAACATGAAAAGTATCTGTAGCTGAAGATCATGGGAGGTATACTATGTCTTAAACAAGTGAACAAGGATTCCTGTCTCCTTTGGATGATTCCATCTAATCAAGAGGTGCACCTAAATGACAGGTGCTGTTTTGGTCTGTTATCACCACTGTTGTAGAGCTGGGTTTAGGACCTGCTCTGAGCAGTAAAGGATTAACACTTCTTCCCCCTCCCATCCCACTGGATGTCCCTTAGAATTCCACCAATACATCACCCCCAGAAGGGAATGGGATGGAGTTAAACCAGCAGTGCCTTAGATGTGAATGAACAGCCTTGTCAGTAAATGATCACACTGACTACCTTCTGTTTAGTAAGAAAATGTTATCCATCATCTACAAAAGGGCTCTAATAGCTCTCTGGCTTATGGTTGCTATTGAAATAGTGCAGTTGTATCTATCCACACCAGCAACACCTTCTTTCTTAGGGCCTGAATACATATTACTCTGAAAGTCACATTTCTGATAGAATCATCATTTAAATTTTCCAAGAACCCTGTGAATAGACATAGCCTAGAAGATAAGAAGATCTATTCTGCCATCATTCTGGCATTGACGACAAGAATAAAGTAGTTAAATATTTTAGTAAAATAAGGTTGTTAGTTCTCCAGGTTTCTTTCTTTTTGCAGTATTACTTATGTCAGATAAAAGATCTATCTAGTCAACTATCTCTGAAAATGTTCAGTAGACACTGAAAAGCACAAGAACAGAGGTAAACATCTAGTAACATTTCTCCAGAATACCTTTCCAGCAGGAACACTAGCTCTGCAGTCCTATACAATAATCCTTCATGCATTCTTCTCCCCCAGTTCTGATCTTCCCCTATAATTTCTGAACTTTTGTAAAGTTTTAGCACAGTGTGATGAGGATTTCCACACTGACTTGTGTCTTCTGCTCTAACTGATCACCTTCAATCATGAAGCAGCAATGTTGGGGTGCTGCCACAATCCCCTTGGCATGCATTTTCCAGTCTCAGCATCACTCTGAATTCCAGGTTCTTCTGAAACTGTAAACCTTCTACATAATCTTGCAAATAAATAAGAAAAGATACTTTTTCTTTATCAAGAACTTCCCCCCCCCCCTTAAAAACAATACATCTATGCTATGATGTAAAAATCCCCAAATAAGGTTTAATAAAGCAAATAAGAAATGACAGAGTAACTAAGCTGCATTTGTTACACAAACAACAAAAAACCCAAGCAACTCAGGAAAAAGACTTTTTTGTTGTTTTGGTTTGGTTTTTTTAATAGAATCTAGGCTGTTAGGTGTCATTAAACATGCTCAGACACAGCACGTGCAGCAATGGTCATGCCAGCACTTTTGCTCAGGTTCTTCACCACTGCAGGAAGACATTGCCGAGAGCCCTTTTGTGCCTGCTGGCTTCTAAGGTATGGCAAGCAAAAGGAAAGGATGGAATACCCCAAAAAACACATCTGACTGCCTCAGATGAACCTTCTGCTGTGTTCCAGGGACTCATGGAGAGCAGCAGGTAGTTCCTTCCACCACACAGTAATTTCTTTTGAAATCTTTACCACACAGGCAGCAGGGTAAGGCAGTTATGCAGACAAGAGCTTTCAGGAGATACTAAAAGACAAAGTATAGTCACAGACAAGTGCCTTGTAAAGGTAAGCACCCCCTCTACTGACCTTAAGATGACATCTGCCCAACAGACTAGGATATAACCTGTACATGTGTGTGATTACACGCACTGTGTGGGAACATACGTGTACAGAGATACATTCACAGAAATGCATAAGACGAATGCCAACCATTAACATGGCAGTATTGGCTTTCTAGAGGTGTATCAATATGGGTTTATTTTTAAGGTCTATAGCTAATTTCAACTCTGGGTCATACCAGCTTAATCTAATAGCACACCCATTTATCAAATATGTTGTACTACATCACCAAGAAAAAGTGTGAGCTGCTTTCTAAATCAGCTCCTTTTGCCAAGAGTATTTTGGACAATGCCACCTGCCCAAGGAATTATTTCTGCTAAGCTGTGTCTTAAAGCTCTGCTGGCTGTGCGGTTGCTTCCACTCTTCAGTAAAATCAATGGATACCCTTGACATCAGTGACAACAGGGTAAAGTTTCATGCTATAAAAATATAACACCCACAATATTTGTCAAAGCAACTTCATTCTGAGATCCTCTGTCACTGTGAGGAAAACCCAATTACTCCCTCACTTAAACTGAACTGTGGTTTAAGACCAAGTGCTAAATCAAATTCAGTCATACACAGCCTAGGATTTAAATATATATTTTGAAGGGATAGATAAAGAGCAGTTTAGGCACCACGTGCACCAGCTAATTCATGTTTAAAATAAGCCTGATGCAAGCTGAAATATGTAGTATATTTATACTTCGGAATGCAATGTTTGTTGGGACATCTGAGGCAGTTTGGTGTCAGAAATATATAACCTATGATTGTGCAGCACTCGATGAGTCCACTGTGCTCAGAGAAGCTTGTTTAAAGCTCAGATAATTCTGTAGCATGGAACCAGGTAGTATAGAAATGCACATGGTATTCAAGTCAGCTAGGTAAAATACATCTGTGTATACATAAAATATGTGCTGGGATGGAGTTGGTAGCCATCTGTCCTACATCACACAAGGTCTTAGAACTGATGTATGAAGGACAGACAAACTGAAAGAAAGATCTACATGTAAGCCAGTCCAGCATAGTAAAAATAAAGTGGAAATGAATATAACAACAGTAAGAAATTGTTTTTAACAAAAACGTTATTTTATGCACATTTAGACATAAGTAATAATGAGTATTATATTCATGACTGCTAAGATTGCTAAAGGAGATTTGAATGCCAGATATTAAAGATGAAGAATTTTATCAAATTCCCACTTAGTGCCAGATAACTTGAAATACTTCTGTATCAGTAATAGCATAATGCAATGAGAAAGAGCTGATACCTTATGAAGCCAACATCATAATCTGTTCTGGTATAGGCCAAATTTAAGTGATTACTGCTATTTCTGCCACTTACTTCAGCCATTGCCTTCGATCATACCCTATATTTGTGTTGACTCCTAGGTAGGTCACTGAGAGCTTTTTTGTTGACAAAAAATCCAGGTACTGAGGTCAGCCCTTCAACATTGAAATGTACAACTAGCAGGTAGGATTAATGTAAAACTGTTCTGTAGTTCTCTTAACTCTTAAAGCAATTCCTTCATTCCCACTAGCAGCACCTTTTTACACAAGTACAGTAAGTGTTAAGCCTCACAAACCATGAAAACTTGAGATAACAGTGGCTGTACATCAAGGTCCATCAGGTGGTGGATATCAAACTGCTGTTCTCAGTGCTGTGGGCTCCATATATTAGCACTCAGAATAGTTGAATCAGCACACAAGTCCATTTCTTGAAAGGTATTAATCTTTTTAAAGGTGAAGAATTAATAACAGAGAGAGAGAGAAAGGGCGAGAGAAATGCAATCTGTTACAGGACTGGGAAAGTGCAAATGAAGATTAGAGCCATAGTTAGCTGTCGCAAGAGATTGCAGCCTCTGGTGAACAAACCCTCTCAACTCACTGGCATTTGTCACTCTGCAGCATTCTAGCCTAAATTACATTTAAAATAATTTTGAGACAGTGGGATTGTTCATAACCTGTGTATAGGAGAATATGAGTATGGCAGGAGGCTAGAAGTAATGAAAAGGAGGAGATAGATTCTTTATTGATCAACACGTATACCTTCCAGAAGAAATAGGCAGAGGGGAGCAAAGCAGTATGGATTTTCTAGCTTGTATTAAACTACAAGATGGAAATAACTGCAAGTACAGAACTGTCTGCAAAAATTCAGAGACTCAGCAGGGCTTTTAAAATAATTTGTGTTTCTCTAATCCCAGGCTTCTACTTGAAGTGTTTCAGAAAAGACAAATGAGGATCAGGAATACATCTACAGAGGAAACGCAAGCAGGTCAGACATGCCCTAATACAGTCAGCAGCTACGATAAACCCTCCTAGGACTGGAGCTGAAGGAACAACTGCAATCTCCAGTTTAGAAGCCATTTCCTATTATTTCCTTCTGCTGCTGAAATCAACCCATAAAGCAGGATGAAGCTGCGTTTGGGATTGTGCCAGGCTGAGGACTTAAGGCTTTTACCAGCACCGGTAACATTCACTGGCAGCAGGGACGGAGGTGCTGGATCTCAACACCCAGTGCAGTAAAAGTTTGCTTAAGGTTCTGCTGCCAGCAGAGCTGCAGGAAAAAGATGTATGGAACTTCCTTTTCACAGCAAGTACCCAGCCCAGTGAAATGATGGACAGCTTAAAAGAAACATCTTCAGCCAGGCTAGTTCATGGGAAATCCTATAAAAATAATTTGGGTATTGATTTTGGCTTTGCTATGAGGACTCACAGTAGTTATATATTTTTATCTTTACTAATACATACACCAGTATATATATATATATGGATATTAACCTTTTCCTTCATTTGTTTTACCTAATCTGCTTTACAACTTCAAGGATAACCTGTGGTAAGAGAACCCGTAGACTTACTCTGTGGTGAGGAAAAACTATTGCTACAGTTATGTCCTGTCTTTTATCATAGTTCTGTATCCCTTTATTCTTGCCATAGATAGGGAGCTTCACAGGTGCACCTGAGAGAGCTGCTCAAAGCCCCTCATTTGCCTACATCATCAGTGCTCAAGTGTCCCAGGAACAGGCCTAAATCTTTTCAATCCTCTTCAAGGTCAGTGGGAGAATTCATGTGGAAGAGCCTGCAAGACTGAAGTCTAAATATTTCATTTTAGTCTTGCAAATTAATTTATGAGCAATGACATAACATAATGTAATAGAAGATTTTTTTTTTTGTTACTGTTTCAGAGAAAAAACAGGCAAAAAGCACTGTAACTGTGTTGCATAGTAACCCTCATACAAACTGTGGTCCAAAACACTGTGCAAAGTTACATAAAATAATGGTTTAAGTTACATAATGCAGTTACAAAGACATTGTCTGATTAATACATTAAAGTACTTGATCATAAGTCCACTGAGAGAAATTAACAAGCATAAGCAAGGCTGAAAAAAACGGATGTGAATGGAGATGGAGAATCAGTGAAGCAGAGACAAAAAAAGGCCCATGGTTGCGAAGCACAGAAATGGAGTCTTGTGATGAGGAGCTGTGGTTAAGGACAGAAAAGCTCTTAGCAAAAAAGGTGGGAGCAGTAAAAAAGGAGCTGGTGCTCCACTGCCTTTTTGCTCGTCCTGTCAACTTACCCCTAAGAAATGGGATGAAGTAAAGTCAGATTAGGCTGACAGTACTTAAAAACCATTGATTTTTCACAAATAAAAAAAGAGCTGGAAGACATGGAAGAAGAAGCAGAACAGTTTGATCGGATCTGAGAGGACCACTGTGACCAAAGCTGCAGGAGTGGCAAAGGCAAATGAAGACAAGAGGATTTAGTAAGCAAGTACAGAGAACTGAGCTGTTTTGTACCTGGCACATTGATATCCAGAGGAACAAAATCAGAGTTCCTGGAGGACGTGTGGCCACAGAGGTGACACTGAGAGGCAACATGAAAGGTGGTACAAACCAGGTCCTTTACACCGAGATGAACCAGCTACAGTCAATCACTTGTCTCAGACTAAGCACATCCTAATAAAGCGTGAGTCCTATATTAGGGACTCTGTACTGGATTTTCAAATTAAAAAACTCAGCTGCAACAATTAGCTTCAATGCATGACATCTGCAAACCCGAGTACAGTTCTCTACCACTTTCCAAATGAGCATATTGCTAAGAGGCAAACCAAGCAAGGCTCAAGAGAAAGTCTGAAGCGCAAGCAAAGTGATCTCTAAACTAGGTGCTTCACAAAGTCCACAGGCAAGCTTCAGCCTCCTCCTTAGGCAACAATAAGGGATCAGGTAACAAAAGCCTGCAATGAGTTCCAGGTACAGAGACACCAGTAGATTTCTGGAAGTCAGTAGTAGTCTGAGCAGTACTATCTCTGCTGATACAGAGGCCACTGCAACACTGATGAAAAGGGATTTTAAGAACTCAAAATTACTTTTTTCCAATTTTGTGACACATATCATTGGTCTGGGGGCAATGCTGGCTGGGGTCAGCACCATTTTCCCACACCACCTGCAAAGAGAAATCCCTCCTCTAGCAACAAGTACCCCTTTTAATGGTAAAGGTCTACTTTCCTTTCTACCTGCCCATGAAGAACATCACCTCACACCTCATTCACCCTGTGCCAACTACCACTGACCTATGGGTGACTAATTTACAAGGTATGTCCACTGGAATGTAAATTCACCATAATTTAAGATAACACAATATCTGAATATGAAGCAATGTTAATAGATGCAGACTAAAAGAGCACTAACAGAATTTGCAACAGTGCTGCACAGCTCCCTATGACAAGATGCCATCAGTTAACCCTTTGTGGTAAGCAGCAGTGACCTTCCACTCAGTAAAACAATGAAAGTCTGCCACTAAGGTATCAGGCCAGTTTTTGCCCCACTTTTCCTCATTCAACATCACATGCTGAAAGCATTTTCCAGATGGAGCACCTTGTCTGTATAGCTGGGATACAATCAGAAAGAGAAAATGGGAGGCAGAAAGATAGGACTTCAACCCAGTTTGGTCTCATTTTTAAATGAAGTCAGTGTTTTTTTCACTCTAGATGCCTGCTTACTTATTCAACTCAAGTTCACTCTTAGGGGGATCTTGTCAATAAAGTCAAATCAGGCTCTCTGCGAGCAGGGAGGTTTTGAGGGTCTTTTTTGAGGGCTTCATTAAAAGCAGACAGTTTCTCTAACCTTTTAGCAGAACCTGTTATCTGATGACGTGAATTAAAGTCTCTCAAATGACTAATAATCATATCAAGGCTGCCATGTCAGCTTGTAGATTTGAATAAGAGGGTCTGAAAACATTTGCATGCCTCGATGTGCCAGTGCTAAGAAGCTAATGTGATAGTGCTGTCATAAAGCACTGGAAAGACATGACTTAATGTAATCTGTCATGTCATATGCTAATCTTCAGCCATTACTTGAGTGCTGTAAGTAAGTAGAAAGCATTTGGGAGAAATCCTTTTCAATTTCTCTGAGTACCACTTCTGCTGCTGGTCAGCTCAAATGGGTTTTGTGCATTTAATGCAGAGCTCAAGTCAAGTTGGTTTAGGTCACACTTAATTAACCAGCACATTGATGGGTTGGGCTGGTACAGCACTATAGAAAATGGGTATTCTTGATACTGCCTAACAAGTAAATATTTCATAAGCTGATGAAAAAAACAAAACCAAACAAAAATAAAAGACTTGCTCAGTCCTTGGTAAGAACGTGTCCATTTCACAAAACCACCGACTTCTTAAAAAGGTGCTGTTTTCAGTGCCTTTCTGGGCCTCACTAACCTTGCTTCTACATGTAAAGACAATTTAAACAAAGATGATTATAAATAGTTAAAGACATTTCCATTTGTAACTGCAAACTTTTAAAGCACCTGATATGACTTGCCATTTAAACAACAATAGACAAGAGGCAGCTTTAAATGCAATGTACTTTTTAATATGACCAGAGAAAACGATCAAAGGGAAAAATTCACTTATTTGTTTTAGGAAAATGGCACCAACAGTTTTTAAATATACAGAAGGTAGAAGAGGGAGAAATTTTCACAATGCTAAGTATAGCATGTGGAAAAGAAAATGAAACATATTAGGGGGAATGACAGAAATTTCAGCACAATTTTAGCAAAGTGTGAAGGGATTTTGAGTCAATACTTGAAGGTTATTTTAATAATAGCTACAGCCTATTCAAATAAAAGCTTAAGAACCCTGTGCCTTTTGCAGCTCTGAGGATGTTAAGCAGGGCTCAGCAGTTTGCAACCTGTCCCAGCTAAACCTGAAGGCTTTGTGCTCAAGGATTGCAGATCATTTAGATTAGGACTGCCATGAAGAAATGTGGGAACATTACACTCACACCAAGAATAAGAAAACTTTCCCCATTCTGTTTTCTTGGTGGTCACGTCGGAATCAAATCCTGCAAAAGTCAGACATTTCACAGATCTACAGGAAACAGAGATAGACAATCTTTACAGTATTAGGTCATTACGTTCATTCTCTTGCCAACACTGGATTGTTCCCCATAGTAAATTCTGAAGTGCTTCATTCACTCTAAATTTGAAATGACTCATTTTAATAGGGCTTCTACCATTCCCAACGGGAAAGGGTAAAATATTCTTGCCCTCCAGCATCAAGTGTGGCCTTCCTCCTTTCGGACCTAAGTCCTGGCCCTGCCCTGCTACAGCATAGGGAAAGCTGTGTTATCATTTCAAGCCTCAGTTTCCCTTGGTTCTAAACACAAGTTGCTGATAAGAAACAGTCTTCCCCTTCTGGAGGAAAGAAAAGATGCTAAATATGCTGTTATCTCTGTATGGGATCAGTAATCCTTCAGTTGTTTAATACTAAGATGTTTATTTATGTTCTCCAGCCAAAGACTTCCTTCCTTACCATTGAAGGGGTTTAATCCTTTAAAGACCAGTCTTTTAAAGACTTCTTTTCTGAAGTTCCTCATCTGCTATGACACCACTACAATGCAAGTTCTCTTTCTGCATCCTAGAGGTGTCACAGCAGGTCTTCCTATTCTTACTAGAAATATCAATTGGAAAGGCAAGGACTTTGGGCAGATGCAACCACAGGACCTCAAGCTTTCACCAGTTCATCAGTGCAGTAAAATAAAAGCTCAGCTACTGGTGATCTGTTCTGCTTTAAGTCACCCAAGTACTTCTGCTGTGGAGTAGCACATGACTAAAGTTAGTCCAGCCTTACAGATAACAGTTTTAGGCAGTCCATTTCCCTGAATATTGAGAGTCATGTCTACAGTCTAACAGATGTCACTACCATGAGGCTTCCTCAGATAAACTGCTGGAATACATCAGCCAGCCAACCTATTTATATTTCTTTTTACTCTTTTCTCATATATAGAACATTCATCATTCCAACTTTTTAATAAATTTGTTAGTGTTCTCTTAAGTTCTTCCAAACTCTTGACTACATTTGGACATAACGGAGTGCAGCGCTATTGTTAAGATGAAGCTCCTCAGATCTGTGAGAGGAACAGTGCAAGTAGAAAGGGAGGCAGGTGCATTCCACTGTCCTGTACTGTAATTAAGGGAGATCAAACTATTTCATTCACCAACAGACAGAAGGGGCTATTTTCAGAGATGAACAGACAAGCAAGCTAGACTTCAGCTATACTGACTGAGTTGTCTCATACTGATCACTGCATGTTTTTCAGAGCATTTACCTTTTACTAGAGACAAGTATCTATTCAAACTCACACTGGGCTTTGTCTTGGCTGTATCAGCTTGAGCTATGACTCCAGTTTTGCACAGAACTGGAGTTCCATCTGCACACAGTAGGCATGTTTTGGTGGAGTACCTAATACATACTAATTTGAACTTGCCCTTGCAGTGAAATGACTCAGGAGGCATTTTAAAACATAGGTGATACTGTCAGTGTATTTCCAACGCATCAGTGACTTCAGAAAGTCACCCAGAGACTGCAGGTCAATATTCAGTTCACCTGCTGAGGATACCATGAAGACATGGTTAACACTATCTGTGATGGTACTTGCCAACCAGGAGCAGAATACTAGAACTACCTACTGATTTCACTTGTGGCAAGATGTAGGCAGCCATTGGGAAGAGGTATCTTCAGTTATTGTCCTCTGATTTGGCAGGCTATGACTCAGAAAAGTCTGTGTGCATGATTACACAGACAGTTATCTAAACAAAGCAATCAAGGTCTAAGCTAAAAAATTACTATTTACTGGTCCACAGAGTGATATTTATCAAGTGTCACAAGAATATGGAGCACCAAAAAAGAATGTAAAGGTATCCATTACTGTAAAACACAATTGGTTTCCAAAGTTTGTAATAAACTTTTAAAAGAAGGTGAAACGTACCTTAAATTTTTCATGGTTTATATTCAATAGACTATAGAAAATCAGCTCAAAATGACAGTATTAAACTATGAATGTTTGTGTGTACCATTGCAGATAACTACCTGAAAGATGTAAATCAATAATATAACAGATGGGAAAAAGAGAGATTATTTTTGTATGCAAATGGAATGACTTAAACTAGTACAAATCAGAAATCAAGACTGTTCAGCAAAAGGTTTTCTGAAGGTTATCAAATTTATATTTATTAGTGATTTCTTCATGTCATTGAGGGGAACATTAAGACTGTAAAAACACAAAAGTGGCATCCTCCATATTGCTTTCTTCCATAGCAATATGATCTCATTTTTCAGAAATATGATGCAGCAGTACCAAAAGGAGACAGTTTATATACAGGCTAAGTAAACTAAGATTCAGAAATAATAAACAACACAAACAGATTATTAACAGACTGACTGCACAAAGAAGCAATCAGAAGCACAGAGAAGAATGAAACTCTTTAAAGTCCCCTCAGCCCATTTTGAACTGTTTTCCTACATCTGATTTTTTCTAGGTCATTTATGGTTTGATCTCTCTGTATGAGAGCGATCACAGGGGCAGACACGTTGCAGTCTGGCTTTATAGGACTCTGACATCCAGGTAAGAAAAATGAATTTAAGGATCCCTTTGTATCTATTTGCCAATGGTAAGGTAATTTGCTGATGAGATTTCTTACACTCTGTAATATGGATTAATGAAATTACTACGGACTAACAGAAGAAGAGTGTTTTACATTTTCACTAAAATATGGTCAGATTTTTTTATATAACACAAGAAATCCATACTCAATATTCTCCAGGTCTCACAGGATAAAATCTAACAAATTAAGAATGAAGAGAGCTGTTTCCTCACTTGGAAAAACATTTACCATATCAGATTAATCAGAAATACTTGGACACAAGAAAGTCTTCCCACCAGTACCACCATTTTCCACAGGGTGGATATTTGTAGAACCTCACAGATGTAGTTTTCTGTTCTCTAGACACATCTGGTAATGTCATCAGCTACAGTCACTGGGGTGGGTTCCCCATTTTCCTTGGCCCAAGTTTTGACCTCCCCTAAAAAGATGTATTAAAAGCCAGTGGGCACCAGTTCAGTTCCTTGCTTTTCCATAAGCAACAGGGCCTGTGGCAAACTGTCAAAGTATTCCCTTAGAAGCTTGAAGTGGCATTAATATGAGCTTGGGACTTTACCAGGCCTTTGAATACAGAATTTAGACTTTTCTACTGTAACTCTACACATATGAGTGTTCTGAAGCTTTCATTACCTGCAGGCTTTTTAAAAACAGAAGAATGTTTGATTTGGATGGTTGAATTAAATTAGGGGATATTAATGGATTATACCCACAGCCTCAAAAGTAATTGCCAGTTGTCTACAAGTGACTACTTCTATATGAAGGCCAAAATTATCAAAGCAAACCACAAACAGTAATTCACAAGCACAAAACATGTGCTCCCTGTTTATCTTTCTAGGTCAGTGCCTCCAGCGTAGGCAGAAACTTCATTACTTCTCAGATGCAAGAGACAGCAGTTAGAATTCAGAACCTCAGCTTTGTTTACAAATGAATGTCCTGTTTCAGAGCAACTGTTGTGGCACAGCCACCTTAGAGACCTGTACACACTCCCATCCAGACCTAAAATGACTGTATTTAAAAGACAGCAGAGAAGAGGTTTACTGGAATAGGGCTTAGTAGTCATATTGTGCAGGCAAATGGAGGGCTTCAGATTTTCTTTGGTATAGATTCTTTCACAAGCAATCATCCCCAAACCCAAACTATAGGATGCATATACTAATACATGTATATATGTGTGGATGTAGAAACATATAACTTTTATTATTGTTTTATTGTATAATGCTAAAAAAAAAGGACTGCATAGGAAAAGAAACAAAACATTAAAACCAAAAAATTGAAAGTAAGAAAGAAGTTCATCTGAACTCCTTCTAGTCTGAAGCATCATAATCAAACTGCCGTTCAGCAGTGCCAGCCTAATAACCAACAACACGACTGTTAACCAACAAAATAATAACAACAATCATAAAAAGTACACGTGAGTAGAACACATCAATTCTGAAGCTTGAAGACAATTAAATATCTAGAGGGAGCTCTTGTTTATGCATAGAGCTTCAAGTGGCATCAATATACCTTAAAACTCTTGCAAATAACTAACAATGCAGTTGTGCCCCCACAGGAGCATTTGGGCCTGAGTGCTGTAACCAGTAAAGAAGTCTGTTCACAACAAAATACTGTAACTCCTAGGAACTGTAACTGGACACATGCATATTTGGATCTGATGCCTAATGCTAGACACTCTTGTTGGTACAAGTCTGCTAAAATACCTATACCACACATTTGCACAGTCCACAAATTGTTCTAGCATCTTCTATGCAAACAGTTACTAAACTGAAGCTGCCTCAGTAGGAAAAAAGGTACCAGCCACCCTTGACTTGGAAGCATATCTATCCACAATAGTCACACAACAAGCAGTGGCTTCTCAAGACTTTTTTTAATACTTCTATTCCACTTCAACAAGAAATCTGGTTTTCCCTTCTAGGCCATTTTGTGTCTCTTTTTTTAAAATTTTGTATTTTACAGCAGTTATGCATAATATAGATAAGAAAATTCCTGTATCAACACTGAAAATCATTCTGGATGGGAATATTCAAATGCTAACACATCAGTATATTTATTTTCAGAGTAGTTGTAGGTTGAGTACTCTGAGCATCTTCAAACACAAACAGTTACATCTCTAGACTGAAGTCTCACATAAAAGGGGAAACTTCATAGTTTAAGAAGTAGAACAGAATATGAGCAACATCTCTTATGATTTGCCTACTCTTGCTTCCATAACTTTGCAAAGTTATCCAGTTTTTGTCTTTGGGAAGCCGGCCCACTGCAAAAAGCAGCAGAAGTTGGGTTGGGTTATTTACTCCAATGTTTTGAAGTTTCAGCTTCGACAATGACTCTGACAAAGAGCCAAGGGAGCCAAAGAGCAGGTGGAGCAGGGTAAGTATGGGCCAGTCAATGTGAATATAAAAGCTCAACTAGGCAAAAAACCCCAACACATCAGAGCAGTTCTGAGATCAGAGATGCTGAAAGTAAACAATGAATTATCTGGCTATCTGCAAAGAACTACCTGAAGAGTATAACAGCAATAGAAATGCCTCCTTCAAGAAAAGAGGGTCACTCCCAGGAAGTTTATGCTTTCAGAAGGCAGGACTCTTGTCAGGATCCTGTGTGCAGATGGGATGACAGAAAAGAAATCAAGTTCTAAGTATGCAGTGGTATCAAATTGAAAGAAATAACAAATTATGAAGAACAAGATAATGAGATATGAAACCATTTAATATTTTAAAAATCCAATTTAATAGATATTAAATGCAATTTGGTAAAGTATATACCCATGAAGGAAACAAAACTTACAAAATTATAAAATACTGTAGTCAGCTGATCCAGGAAAGATGACTTCGAAAATATATCAAAATGATTTCTGGCAGAAAGAGAGTTGTCAGAAGGAGCACAGACAGGCATTCTCATGTGAATTTGCAGTCTCCAACCACATGGCTACAGTTAGGGTATAACAATCTAAATCCCATTTTATTTTAGCTATGAAATGGGATCGCTGTGTTTCTGAGGTGTCAAGGTTTCTACTGTGTGAGCCAAAGCCAACTTCTTGGATGGCAAAACAGTGTTTCTAAAGGATTTTAGACTTCAAAATAGCTGTTACTAAAGGGCTGCTCAGACTGATGAACTTTGAGTCAAATGAGATCTGCATGGAAGGCTTCAAAAAGGATTAGTCCACAGACAAGGAACAGACACCAACGTATACTGGAAGGATCATACACTCAGGACTTTCTCTATCCCTAAAATTATCATTGGAATTTACAGCTATTACCATCATTATGGCAGTTTTACACATTTACACATTTCTTATTTTGAATGCCATGTAATCACCTGTAAAGTAGGCAGGGTAGGTTTATTCTAGCCAAAGATTTATAAATAAAGTATTTTTATTAATATGGACAAAAATAACTAAAAAAAGAAAAGGAGCAAAACAATTACAAAGCAGAAATTAAACCTTACAAAGCTAATATAAAGAGGGGAAAAAGCAAATATTTTATCAAAATGTTAAAGAGATTAGGCCAAAATCAGTCAGTAACAGCAATATCTTCAGATGTGCCATAACAGCATTTAGCCATAACAGAGAGTCAAAGTGGCTTTCTGAAGTCTTTCCACACTTTTTGTTTAGTCCAGCCTAGGATGTCCATGGTCAAGAATTGAAATTCTTCTCATCTAGGAGGACAAGTATCTTCCAATACACTAGTGTGTTGCCTTTAGGGAAAGCAATGTTTCAAGCAGGCAACATTCTTTTCTACACCACTCTTCTAAAACTACTCTGAAACTTTGTGAAGGTAAGCTGAAGGGAAATGACTTTATTTATCAACATGGGATCTCCCCTTTCTTTTCCACTCCACCCTCTTCAGAGAGCTTTTGCTATTATGGTGCATTACCTCAGGATTGCTGTTTATCCAAAGACTGTTCCAGAGGTAAGAACTGGGAATAGAAGAGGGGAAAAAAGGGAGGAGGGAAAAATCTCAGCTTCATGGCTTTGTCTGTGTGCTTATGTCCACTTGTCTTCTTTTCCCCTTCCCCCTTGTGTTTTGCCAAGCAAACATTAAATAAAAATGCATTCTGCCTGCTATTGTATTGAAATGTCTCAGGCAGTTCATAAGTCTGTCACAGCTAATACTAGTTCTAGTTGTTAAACAAAAAGTGAATACTTTTTCTCTGGCTCTTATTATATATACAAATCACTCCTTAAAATTGCCTCAAAATTCACTTGCAAGTACTTCAACTGACATTAACATGATCTAGAGAACTCAGTTCCTGTAGCATATGTAGGTGCTCCTACTCTCCTCTTGAAAAGCAAAGGTTGTTTACAGTGAGTATCATCCATTCACTTTCATCTTCACCCCCACAGAATTAAGTGCTGAGATGCTCCTTTTAAAGGGATCAGACCTTTGACCAATCTGGTTTTCCCCACAGGCTGAGGAAAGTTCAAAAGAGCAATAGAGGAATTCTGACCCACTCTTATTCTGTGAAACAGACTGTAAACGCAAACTGTTAGGAAGCAGCATGGCTTCACTACTCAGCACACAAAGGACAATATTAAAGAATGCAATGAAGTGTTTCGCAGACTCTCAGTTCTTAACTTGCAATATTTTAAAAACCCACCATCTACAGACTTTTGCTAATTTTTAATTAATGATGTCTTAGTTTGGGGTACAAATAGTCAAGACAGAAAGTGTAAAATCATGGAGCAGACCAAAGAAACATTGCCTCGAATAGCAGACAGAAGAAACTAATGTGATCAGGATGAAGTTGGAAACAGCACTGACTGTGGTTGAGTTTGAGAAAGAGCTGATGAGAGTAGTGCAAATGGGGTGCTGAATTACTTAACCACTTATTTCCTCGCTCTTTGTTTGTGTTGGCATAGAGGAAGTCTAGCAATCTTAACCAGCAGCTGATAAAATCTAAGTGTGTGGCTAGGTAGACAGAAGAGTAGACGTGTACATCAGCACAGAGCATAAATAACATTGGCTAAGAAACTAGAACAGCTTTGTTTCACGTGTCACAAAGCAGAGACAGAATACTATGTAGCACAATACAACACACAAAGCTGAATAAAAGTGAAAAAATATATTGAAGACTTCTGTGATTTTAGCTCAACACGGGGCAGTAGCACATGCAAACTTGTTTAAAAGAGGTTTAAGATACCATGTGTGTGTCTGTATATGAATCACTCTCTTAGAAAGAAAAGACACAGTAAGTAAAAATTTCAGATAGGGGGCCTGGCCCATCCAGCCCACCTCTCCCACAAGTAGAGTCTGAATACATTCATTGCAGAAAAACAAAGTAACATGCTTTAGGGACGACCACTATCCCTTCTCTTGAGCTTTAAAGGCACTCAAGAAAAGGTGTCATATTTGGAAAGAGTAAATAACATGGAAAACAGGTAAGCAAACTATGTTTTATAATAATCCATCTACAACAAACCATCCAAGCACATGGGACGTGCAACAGTGAATAGCACCCATTCAGAAAGGCTCCAAAAGTACCTACTCTTTTTTTTGTTGTTGTTTCATAAGTGACAAGGTATCTAGTGTTTCCTCAGGACAAGTCCTCTTCCATAACATCCTAAGCCACTCTTAGGTAAATACTTTGTGATCTTGATCTAAAATTGCAAAGCATATTTCAGTGAATGATATACAGAATTCTGCATGGTTAAAGAATTGCTGAAAAGAACTACTACTATGCAATGCTTAGGAAACCAGCCTCAGACTGTGCTGCAGTATCAGCTCTTTGCTTTTTCTGATCATTTCTGTTTCTGTCAATGCTGCACTCAGAACACATACTGCTCTGAATGCTCTAATCTGATACTCTTTTTAGCTGGTCTGAAGCGATCAACAGCTCAGTGATCTTTGCTCAATTGTCTGACAAGAAAATAAAAAGGAAAGGCAAGTATGGCAAAGGATAAGTCCAGTCTTTATTGACTGGAGAGGTTTGCAATAGCAGAGAGAAAAAATTGAGTGAAGGTATTCACACTGCTGATGTCTAACAAGGGAGGACAGGCAAATTCCCTATACCATCAGCAAACACATGGGTAGTTCTTGAGGTTCACTTAGGGGAATAAAATTTACCTCTTCAAACAATTTGGGAATGTTTTTCTTCTTATTTCTTACCCTCAATTCTTTTAATTTTGATCTTTTTTTCTTTTGTTGTTTCTGTTTAGTTGGGTTTTCTTTTTTAAGTTTCCCAACTAGACCTTGCAATTGCAGACTTTAAAGAAAAATTTCTTCCTGTGAATTGGACCACACAGTTGGATTTTCTATTTGTTTAAAAGAAAGGGCCCAAGTTCTGGAAGATGCTGAATACTCTCAGTTTGATAACTTCATAGATCAGAAAAATCACTTGGCAACAGTACAGATGCAATTACTTTTGGATTATTTAGTCCCACATCTATCTTTCTCAGGCAGACTCTTCCCCTCCTGGTCTGTTCTACCCATGCCACTACCCCCATACAACCTCTTCTTTTCTCTTCTGAGCAGCACATCCATACAGCCCCAAAATTCCTTCCTTCCAGGATAGTTGGGAAATAATAAAGTAGCTTTCTAGGGGTAGGTTTTCTTCACACAGATTCCACAGTCTCCATAGTCAGCAAGTAAGAAAGACAGCAAGGCAGTGACAAAAAGTGTCCAAGGGACACTTCTAGTCAGAGGAGAAGCCAGGGCATGGCAGAAGCCAGACACTTCACTGTATCACTTTTGGTTTTGTTCTGTAACACAAGAGCAGAGCTTCCTCCCAAACTACATGCATTTTTAAAATGCCTTCTTTAAACGATGAAGTCATATTTCTAAAGAATAATAAATTTTCATACCACATTTCAAACTGTAAAATAAGAGACTAATTTTTAAAACCTGTATTCTAGTCAAGAAAAATTTTACTATTAGACAAGTGACACATCAAGAGCTTAATGAAAATGTGTTAGGGGTAAGAGTTTGGCTAAAGAAAGGATTTCAACAGGTACATTTCAAAGTTATAATGCAATTAGAATTAAACCCACCCTTAAACTTGTGTAGCTGAACACTTAAACTTTAAAAATAATTGTGCCAGTCTGCTACAGTAGCTTATTCCAGACTTCCCTATCTGTGTGATACAGTATGTATGAATGATATAACATTAACCAAAATCTAAAGGCATAATAGCAACAAAACCAACTCCTCCATATAAGCTGAGAACTGTCTTTCACGCAGTATGCATGAGTGTCAACATAAATTAATTCAATCAACTGAATACTATTAACAATTTTTCTTCACCTATTTTCATTTTCTAAGCAGCTCAGTTAAAAAAAAAAAAACCAACAAAAAAAGTGCTGTTTCTTATTCATTGCTGTTTCACATGTTAAACAAAGACAGACCAACCTTAAGCCTTTTGATAAATATGATACCGTGGTAACTGCAGCATTCACTTCATATCCCATTTCTCCAGCTTCCTGTCAGCCAGATGTCACTTGCAATGCAAACACTAGAAAAATATGAAATAATAATTTCATACATCATCTATGTGAGCACGAGCCAGTCAAACATTCAATACAAATTCAAACTGCTACTACACATAAAGCAAATATCATCCAAATAATATTTAGAATGATTGAAAGGCTTTTGATTTGGAAGTGTATTCTCTTAAGCTAAGTGGTCCCCAAGACCATCTAGAAAATTCAATTGTTCCATTTTAAAATGTTTTCTGCCCAAAATTATATCAAATCCTAATGTCTCAGTAGAAACACATGGGATTGGATTGCTGACTAGGCGCCCGATGTCAAAGAGGAATCTAATTTTCCAGTGGCATTTCCTCATACTGTCTCACCAAAACACAAAATTGATAAAATTTTAATGGATAATTTTCAGAGCAGGACATTAGCCATCTTGCTGGGAAACAGTGCAGGAGAACACTATGTAGCATTAGAAAGGTAATGCATCAGAAGACAGTTTGGATAAATATTAATACAGTACACGCCTTACATTTTGTATTTTTTCCTGCAAGTAGAAACAGAATTGAGAAGGCAAAGTTTGCACTAACAGACAACTCTCGCCCCCTCCCTTTCCAAGGCATTTTTACAGGTGATCTCTTAAAAACATAGGTATTATATGCTACTTAAAAGGGCACAATGTTCATCTTTTACTGGGGCGACACAGTCACAGTCAAGACAGTCCTCTTCTCATTGAAATCAATTGTGAAAGTCACATTGACTCCAATGATTACAGCATCAACCACTCCAGCTAACAAAATGCTTTTGTTAAGTAACTCTACAGAAAAGATTGCAATGATGGAATAAATAAAATATCGCCCTTCTGGATCTCCTGAAAGGGTGAGGTACTAGAAGCACTAAACACAACACCAAAAGTCATGACATAATACAAGATGAAAAGGACTAAATTCTACTCGTGATGATAAATAAGTTATACTAGGGAGAAAGGTACTAATTAACCAGACTAGGTTATCACTCAGTAATGACGCAAAATATGTATATGGAAATGTGTTATTTAATACATATTCTTCTGTGAATAAGTTTCCTTCTGATTAAGTTAGGTCATTAATCATTTAAATTTGAGACTTATTTAGAAAATACAAGTGGACAAGTGAAAAGAAAAACGAAATAAGACTTTATTAACCTTTGTAATTTACTTTGAATTTATAATGAAAGTTCAACACAGTGGAATATATGGCGAACTGGACTGGCTCAACTTCCCAGTAACTACTTCATGTCATTTATTGCTAGTTGGGTTTTGACGTGTGTGTGTGTGTATATATATATATTCAGTATATTCAGGTAATTGTTTATGCTGACAGAGAGAAGAACAGTAGCATTTATGGTTAGGAGGCCTGTATCTGCTTTCATCAAGAGTTAAGCATGAAAAAACTTTAATAAATATCTAAGACTTGCAGAACATTAAAAAGACCACAACAAAGTAAAAACACTGTGATTAAAAAAGAGGTTTAATCTTCTGGGGGTAAAAAAAAGACTGTCCACACTGCATGCCAAGTCTGCCACAGGTTAGAATTTTTCTTTCATAGTGATCTGAAAAACATCACTAAAGTCCTCAAATTGGTTAAAGACTAGGGCTGGTCATGTAGCCAAAGGTCCCTCCATACCTACAGCTTTTGTTCAGAAACTCTAACTTTTATTTCACTGCTCAGAGGCCAGAGCCACTGTGAAGAAGATGAAATTAATATTTTTTTAGAGTTTTTGTGGTTCATTGCACCTCTGTTCCAGTTAACCTTGGTAGGAGACTCCTCTGGATCTAGCCAATGAAATGCTTTTAGCACAACCCAAAAGCACGTGCTAATACACGGCTTCCCCAAAGCCCAGCTGAGAGTCAAACATGATCAGCCCATGGGCCAATCAGTGAGTGGTGCCCCTTCCCAATGCTTTTGGCATTTTGTAACACCAGTGAACCAGAGTGCCACATCTAGTCCATCTTCCATGCCAGTCATCTTTGTTCATCCTGTAACTCAAAGCAGTTCCCCGTTTTAGTTTTAAAAAGAAAATGGGGGGGAAGAGAAGGCTGAAAAATGAAGGCTGAGCTGGAGGCGTCTTCTTTGGTGTGTCTGATTAGGCCCCTTCCTTCATCTTTCCTGTTCCATTCTCTACAAAAGGAAGGCAGTCTCCATTCTCTCTATTCTTCAAAGGTGGCAGAGGAGAGCTCTGCTTGCATTGCATAAACATTCAACTGGGAAAGGTATCCAGTGCAGGAAAGAAAGTATTTCCAGAGAGAACTGAAACTCTCAGAGGGTTGGCAAGGTCTGTATTGTCTTGATTTCGCTGCTCACAGTAATGAAATCTAAACAGACTTTTATTAACAAGCCTTTTCACACCTCCTCTGCTCTCAGCAGCTGAGCTCAGCACTGAGAGAGAGACTATAACGCAGTAACTTTGAGAAGCTTTTTGTGCCTCTCTCAAATGGAGCATGCACTGGTTACCTAACTGTGCATGAGTACAGTACAGGCATCAGCTTCTGCCAAAACTCTATTACTGGAGGAAATTGCAAAATTGACAGATTTGCCATTTTAAAGTCATAATGGCCTGAGAATGAAGAGGAGAGCGAAACAGACAATTCCCCCAGGAGACTTGCTCTGCATCGTGGTTGATCCACAGGATAGCCCTTGGTAGCTCCAGAGCTTAGAAGAACTCTTTAATTAACAAATTGACTTATGACTCTACTTCTAGCTCTGCAAACACCACTCAACTTTTATTTTAACCAGAAAAAAAGTACACTGAGAACACATCATAGTTGCAGACATTTTTCTCTCATTTCTAGAAAACTGTTAAGTCTGAGACTTGCAGTTTTATCTGTCCCTTTTTCTCCTTGAAAGGATTTCCCTTCTCCCAGTGCCAGCTGAACCTCTCTTTTCTGGTTCTCTACTTTTAAGATTTTGAACCTTCTAAGCAAGTAGATAAATGGATAACTATCTGTCCAAGAGTACAAGACACTGTGCCACATATTCAGAGTACCTAATACCAGGTGGTAGATGCTGGAGCTGGGGCAGAGAGGCGGGCACAGCAGGATTGCTACAGAGGCTGTTGGCAGTTTGAGTAACTGGTGCATCTTAGCAACCAGATTGCATATTTTGACTCAAAGAACCCCCTTCCCTTATAGAACTTTCTAATGGTTACCTATATGAGGCACTTCATCAAATAACATCTGAAATCATTACATTAAGTTCTTCACACAATGAAGGAGCCCTGCATGCAGAAATATACTCTGCTGGTTTCCACAAGCTGGACTTACTGATTGATTACACAGAGAAATGATACCATAAATACCACTTTGCAATATTTACTCTTGAAAGTGTGCAGTTGGGCATAGGTTGGCCTTAGATGTCTGTATTCTCTATGCTTAAAGGTTGTTTAGAAACACATTTGTATCTCCAAGACAAAGTACTTGTTAATTATCTTATGTTTGCTCTGTACTTTTAGGAAGGAAAGCTGTATAAGTGCTAAGTGCTATTAACATCATCTCCTTCTATTTTCCTCTTTCAGCTTTTAAGTGAACATAGCGTTTGTGAAAGTTGTTGGATTGACAGCTCAGGAGACTGAAGTCTAAAGTGCAGCACACCCGCTGAGCCAAACAGAACTAAAATGTACAAAAGCTTCTCACCAAATTTTAAACACATGCTTCATTTAGCTATTGTTCTATGACGGCATGCAATGCCACTACAAGAAGTTTTGCTGCTCCTGCTTATTTGTTCTAACCATCAGTTCAAGCTCTTCCTTTATTTCTTACTTTCAAAAATAATTTCTTGCTGATGTGCAACACCCCAGAGACTGCTTCCCTGCCTTCAAAATCCTACATTACAATGGAAGGTTGCTGAAGCATAACTTCATGCTACTGCAGTCAGGTACAATGGGGCGTCCTGGCATTCACTTTACACATCACAGAAAAGTACATTAGCTAATCTCATACAGTTTTAGTACTGATCACACTAAGTGCTTGTCTGCAGAAATGTACTCTATGTTATAATCTAAATCTGAGGCAAGGAAACTTCTCATGGAAGATCTGCCCCTCTAACTAGGAACATTAATGTTTCTTAGAAAACTAAGCCAATACTTAAACTACAATTCAACGTTTCCTGAGAAATGGGGCACCTTATTTTGGTTTAAACACTGGACTTCCAGGAGTACACTTCTACCACTGAAGCAGGTTTTGGGTTTTTTTAAATTTATTTTTTGAAATCCCTTTTAGTATACCTAAAGACAAAGTCTTACCTTCTGAGAAACCTCTGCTTTGCACAGGTACCTTCAGAACGCTTTTAAAGTTTTCCCAAGATTTCAGCTAGGGCCACTGCTTCCTCCAGGAGAGTACCATTCCTGCTTTCTTGCAAACAGGTTCCCTAAGTTACATAAACATTTCCTGGCTGTTGGATTCACACTCTCCTTTTATCCTCTGTCTGCTTGCCTCCAGGTGGGCCTGTTTCAGACTTTAAGTAAGGGGCTGATCCTCGTTGGGCAGGGTGAGCACCTGAGATTCAGAACAGCTGCAATGTGTAGAGCTGATACCAACTGCTGTTTCAGGTGCTTCCAGAGGATTCTTTCACTTGTCTTGACAGGTTCCAAAAAGCAAATTTCATGACTGGGTCATCAGGAAGTCCTGAATAACTTCAAGACCCGGCACCTACAGAAAATCATTCCTTTCCAATTCCAGTTACTTTTCAGTTCAGGAAATTTCTCAGGGCTTCTTGTCAAGACAGGCTAGTCTTTTATTTCAGCCTGCACTGCTACTTCTTTCTATTTCATCTTGACTTAATGTCATTAGTCTTCTTTCACAGAAACCTGAGCATTCTTTTCCTAATTTATCTAGATGGTACCCTGACAGTAGCTCCTTTGATCAAGACTTTGCCATTTATGTCTCTTCTCCCGTTAATCATTCTCTGAAATGAGATTTGTAGTAAAAAATAATTTAATCAAGGCTGACTGCCTACAAATTTCTTGGCTTGCTGGGATTCTGGATGCTCACTTAGGCCAGGCCCTTTGGAGACACTGTGCTTTCTCTGGTTTACTAAACAGGCTGTTTGGGCTATTTTCTTATAACAGAGGGTCAAAGTAGGTTTTACTGTTGGTGAAACAGGATGCACTTATGACACTCAGACCCTTTGCTTTTTGATAGTTCTACCAGAAAGTATCTGCCTTTTTCTATTTTTAAAAAAATTGAATCTGGAGGCAAAGTGGCCACACGGTAATTTTTCTTGTCTTTGCTTCTTGGAAAACTACAATTCTCTATTATGCGAAATATCTGCGCTGAAGTCCAGGTTCCCAGATGTTCTCTTTCCTTCAGATATTGATGTTCTATCCCTTCCTATGTGGGGAGAAAAAGGTAAAAGACTAATGATTCACTGGAAAGTGACATTAAAAAAAAGCTCCCTATAAATGTGGTCTACCCCTTGGTTTATCTGCCTCGTGCTTTGTGAGGTCTGATTCTGAATGAAAAACTCCAGATTGTACAATGCTTCAGGACCTCTTAGTAAGATGGTCCAAGTCATGGAGGTCACACCCATTCTTTCTTGCAAGTTGAATTCTTAGTCACTGTGTCCAAGGCATCTGTGGCCTGGTTCCTAAAAGTGTAAAGGGCCAACCATGGGCAACACCCTCATTTGTTTAGCTAGTGGAAGTCTCATTAAGAGTACAGTTCATCTACAAATGAGATGAAACTTTCATCAACCTGAGATGATAAAATGAAGTGCCCCAGGGGAATAATAAATACCACAATATTTAGCACCTTCCCCCTCAATGAGAAGCACATTTCTTTATGACTTTGTTGGCATAAGCATGGATATAAGAATGAGCTTAAACTTACTTAAACAAGAAGATATTAAGCTATTAGAGAGCATCCAAAGGAGATCAACGAAGATGGGGAAGGGCCTTGAGGGGAAGCCGTATGATGAACAGCTGAAGTCACTTTGTTCAGCCTGGAGAAGAGGAGACTGAGGGGAGACCTCATTGCAGCTACAACTTCCTTGTGAGGGGAACAAGAGGGGCAGACACCGACCTCTTCTCTGTGGTGACCAGTGACTGGACCGAGTGGAATGGCCTGAAGTTGTGCCAGGGAGGTTTAGGTGGATACTAGAAACTGGTTCTTCACCCAGAGAGTGGTTGGGTATTGGAAAAGTCTTCCCAGAGAGGTTGTCACAGCACCAAGCCCACCAGAGTTCAAGAAATGTTTGGACAATACTTTCAGGCACCTGGTGGGACTCTGGTGGATGGTCCTAGGCAGGGGCAGGAGTTGGACTCGATGATCCTTGGGGGTCTCTTCCAACTTGGCCTATTCTGTGATGCTGGAATTCTGTGAAAAAATAGGAAGAACAACGACATGATTGATGTGCAGTCACATTATTTGGTTCAAGGTCAGAAAGTGCTGAGGTTTTACAGTGCTCAATATTATAGGACTGTGTGTATGTGTGTGTATATCAGATAGTTGTAAGACTCCATACAGATGTACATAGACATGGAACAAACAAACAAACAAGAAAACCTACATTAGGACTTTTATGGCATTTCCTATGACAGACCAGTGTTTGTGCTTAAGCCAGAAATAATCACCCAGCTTTGTCAAACACTGCTGTTTTTTGCAAGAAATAGCTCACAGTCTGATAAATTCAAGGCAAATCATCACCCAGTTTCTTGTAGGACAAATGGCTGCATTTAAAGCATGTTCTTGCTACTAGGTCTAAAGTATTACAAGACCAAAATGTTCTGTATCTCATCTCAAATTTTCAAACAATCCAATATCCAGGCTATGTATAGATACATTCTTGCTGTTTAATCTCTTAAAAATCAATCAATATTAATGTGTCTGCCTTAAACTTTTAAGGTCATTGTCTCCCTTCTGACATCTTTAACTACATCAACATCACATTATATCATTATAGACTCATGAAGCAATGTACTTTTACATTTCTGCAAGATAATGTCTCTTTTGTGTTTCAGTTTTTATCATAATATAAATCTTGAAATGTAATTTACATATCTTTTGTTTAGCAAAGGAGACCCCCATTTAAGACTATGTAATTTTAATACATAAACTTAAAAGTGGATGACTTTTAAAGGAAATGCATCAAAATATTCCAATTTATTCTTCAACCGAAGCAGCTGCTGCACCAGTAAATGAGTAAATTCCCTTAACAATACACTTGCTAACAATTATGGTCTGCCTGCCTTGGGCCCGCTTGACAGTAGGGTTGCCATCTGTTGAGAAGTCCGTTCATGGATTTTAAAGGGCTATATATAGGTTTTTACGTTAAACATTGCAAAATACTTCTTGTCCTTTCTTTGTGCTCTGTTCATCTTCCATCCCACCCTGCTAACAAGCACAGAACTGTCCCTCTGCACCAGCAGCCACATCACAGCAAAAAGCTTTCAGGCACATTCAGTTCTGAGGAAGTCTGGCCATCTATAATGGCCAAGGTGCTCAAGCAGAGAGGAGGGAGGACATTTATGGAGAGGAACGGAGAGAAATGAACAGGATCAATCAAGAAATTCAAAAGCAGCCATGAAGGAAATAAAGTCAAGACAATGAATGGGAAAGAGATGGTAGGAGCTCTGGCTCTGGATAGATGGATGTTTCATGAATTCCTTCAATAAGTAGGGAACCTCTAGGGAAATTCAACACCTGGAAATCTTAGTGGATAGTGGTGCTGCAAAAAAAGCATAATGTTCACCCCTCTGGTAAATTCAAGCAATTAAACTCCCTTAAAAAAAAGGTCCTCTTAGGCTTTCTGCCCAGTAAACTCACAGCGAAAAGCAACTTTAATAAATGTTATAAATCTCACCTCTGAGCCAACAGGAAATTCAAATGTTTTGCATGTGCAGGAGCCAGGGAGCTGCTGAAACAAAAGGTAAATGTGTATATTAGAATAGGTTATGTCCATACTCTGACCGGATAGCAGTACAAGCACAAGACTCATAGAGATTACAGGGCTTCTAAAACATCCATTTTAGTGCCACTTTTGACCATTTCTGTTTGTGTAACACCAAAATTCTCCTTCCTTTGTGAGTGGACAGATTTTTTCAGTGATGAGCTTGCTGGATCAACGAATTCAGGATTACTCCTTATCATGCAACATTATTGGAAAGCAGCTTTGAGTTTCAAGGTTTTAGACATAAAACTAAGTGAGGAAATGGCAACAAATATCTATGGTTTGTAAAGTGAAAAGATCAAAGAAAAGAGACTGCAGAGAATTTTTGATCAACGCCCTGACAAGGGGTGTTAGTTTTAATAAACAGTAAGAATTTTAGGCCATTATTAAGTATGAGATGCAGTCTCTGCTGTGTTTCTAATTTCCTTTCTTGCCTTTACTGCTGTTATATAAAGCTCTGTAGTGACGAAAAACCTTTATTGAAAAAACCTGAGCACACCGTTCAGGATTGCGTTATTTCATCTGCACGGAGCCTTCCCAGCCAATGGGAAATATTCCTCTCTCTGCTCTTCATGATGCCAAGGGCTGCAGGCACATTTTGTATATATGGGACAAACCACTGGATGGAGGTGCACTTGTATAAGTGAGTAAGAATTTTGTTACTGGGTCTGAAGACTAAATGATCGTGGAGTGCTGTTTGCTTTGATTATTATTCTTTTAAAGCCACAGATAAACACAGCCAGAGCTTTGTGCACATTTTTTGAAAGTGAATTTAAGAATATAAAACCAATACATATTTGGCAGCAGATCCCGTGAGAAGGAGGTTTTCTGAAAATTTTCTGAGAAGATGTTGTCTACCAAGATATAAATACTATACTTTTTGTCTACCACATACTACACCCTTATGGAAACAGAGAAGACCATGAAAATTAGGATGAAGAAGAAGTGAAGGAGAGACAGAAGATTGGATATACTATATTTGCTGCTTGAATTATTCACAGCAATCAGAGCAGAAGCCTTATTGTTCTTCCACTTTTAATTTTTGGGGCCTTGCAGGTGGGCACACAGGGTCATTTTGAGAGAATTTTCATCATTCCCCCAAAAAAGCTGGGAATAAATTATTTTATTACAAGAGGGACACAAGGAATGAGTCTCTCTTTATTATAATGACTCCATCTCTGGCTTTCAACCTACAGTATTTTTCCTCAGGGGATTATCAAGATTATTAGTAATTATTACTAATAAGACATTACTATGAATAATGGTAATTACAGCATCATTTAAGGACCCTAGTCATAATCACTGTAGAAAACTTATGAGCACAGTGAAGACCAAGGCTTTGAACATGCAAATCTCATAAGTGAAAATGAACGAGCACAGAGTTATACTCCAGAGAGCACAACACTCAAAGCCTTTCATCCCTAAACTGCTAATGGCAGCATCAGACCCACTGTTTGTCCACAGACAAATGACTGACAAATTTTAACAACATTTATTTATGTCTTTTAGAAGAAAACAAAATTAAAAAACGAAGGCTTTTTCTCCTTAAGTGTTGTGATTTAGGAAGACATAATCCCATCTCTAGACCCAAAAAGTCATGTTTGTGTGACATCTCTGTTTGCAGCAAATATTGTGTACAAAGAGCAGTGTACATGCAGGCACCAAATGGATCAAGGATGCAAAGAGAACATTCAGTCATTATGGATATTCCTTAGAAGGGCAACAAGTTTTTGTCCAATCCAGTTGGTTTGATATGTGTCCCTTAATCAATAGAACTCCAGTTTTTCATTTAACAGAAACCAAAGCCCTGCCTGTTACAAGTTAATGTCAAACATATGCTCACAGTGGACACACCTTAATTTTCCCGCTATTTACATTTCTTTTTATGGTTTTCTCTGTGGAAAAGACATACACTCCCTTTTCTTTTTGCATCTTTGCATTAGCTCTAAATCCTTATCTATCTTGCTTTCCATCTGCAGAGTCATGACAGAACTCTTCTAAAAGTACTCTGCTGACAATTTCTGATCCGGTTTTCCACCAAGATAAGCAGAAGTGCATTTATAACCTTTTAACTTCACATATAACTTCATAACTTTAGTTTACAGCTATATAAAATTTTGTAAGGTTTTATTTTTAAAGGACGGCCTTATCTTAACATGAGCGATGAAGTCACTTTATATATATATAATATACACTATACAAGCATATATACATATTATATATATATATCATTATAAACGGATGTACGCTTCTGACAGAACATGAAGAGAGGACTTTTCATGCCATAAAAAATGGTATTTGCATCTACAATCCACAATATATTGCAAAGAGTATTAAAGTGTGGATAGTTCTCTTTCAAAGAAAACACAACTGCAGCAGCGTTTTTGAAGTTCCTGATCATGAGGGTCCCTCTAAGAAACTCAGCACTGCCTTAGCAAAGGTGGCCAGAAGCACTCTGCACAAAAGTGCCTCTCCCTCTGCATTACAGGAGGGATTGCAGGTCAGATGCTGACAAGCACATCCATCAAAGCAAAAACAAACAAACAAACAAACAAACAAAACAGCTGAGATCACTCAAAAAATTACAGAAGCTGGCTATCCAACCTCCTTATTACTCTGGCATTGCATCTACATAAGCTCTGGTTCAACCCAGATGCAGATGAATTTCAATATACAAACCCTGGTTCTTGATTGTCAAGCCCCACATACCAATTTACATGAATTTAACAATATAGGGCTAAAAAAAGGCTGGAAACATCTGAAAACCACTGTGTCAAAGCTTGCACAATGTACAACGCAATAGCCAGTTGGGCAAGCTCTGTTATCTTAAGTACAGAATCTTTTCCAGTGCCTCATTCCTAAAAATTAGGTAGGCCTGATAAGCCTTGTCTATTTGCACAGAGAAGTCTACTGCCTAAGTCTTTCATGTTTCCTAGGTTAAGCAACTTTTAAATTAATCTTACCATAAGTAAGGTACATAATAAGGAGAGAAAAAGGTGCATCATGGGAAGCCAATTTTGGCATTTGGTTTAGAGCTTTAGATTTTTTTAACTATATTTCCATGAAATAGTTTTGCTTGTTAGCTCATATTATTCCCTAATTCAGTAAAGATCTGCTTTCGATCTGAATTTTTGTATGACAATATTTTTAAATTTTTCCAGTTTTGATTCATGGAAATTATCAAGCTATTATACGCCCCCATTCCTTTGTGAAATTTCAAGACACCTCTCATGACTTTCAGGAAGCATGTTCCCTCCCCAAAAGAAGTGCAAAAATATAATTGTTGAGTTAAGCATCAAATTCACTTCAAAGTTTGCTCCTTTTTAACAAGCCATGCACACTCAGTGCCCTTGTTCTGTATCAGCCATGAAACAGACACCAGACACGTTCTTGACTCTGTTGCTGCACGAGACCCTGCCTGCATTAAACATGTTTGCTGGGTCTTTAAGCAGTAAGTTAGGCAGGGAGAGTGTGACAGACAAGTTGCTATTTCAGACTTGAAACAGCACCTGGAGGGCCAAGACCTTTCCCAGTTTAATAGTGGACAGAGAATCATGGTAGTGATCAGGGTCATGTGGTGGGTGAGGAAATCATTGATACTGAAGTATCAGATGTCACCGTGACAGCTGTAATAACCAGGGCTTACTTCCTTCAGCTAAAAAATATCCATAGAATGTGGTGAATACACTGCTGCAATATGTACCTCTTCTACCTTTGTCTCATGCTGTGAACATTTAACTCCTGAAGGCTCACAGTGCAAGAACAGAGCAACCAACCCTCACGATACATTTTACATTATAAGAGAAATACGACAGATGAAGAGGGGTTTTTCAAATTTTGAGAATTAAGCAGAAAAGTTATTATTTGCTTGTTATTGACAATTCATTCCTCTGAGATAAAACAACTTAGTTACTGGAGGATCGCAAGGAGACAGCTGGCAGTGATGAACAGAACAACATTCAATCCGCAGCAAGTGTACATCATAAAACAGGCGCCACTGGATTAAAAAGTAACCTTAAACTGTTTAGTGTACACAAAGGCAGCCTAGTCAAAACACTTCAACAATGATTTAAAATCTCAAGTTAGAGGCCAGTGTCAACCTTCAGGGAAGCCTTCTCTATTCATAAGGAGCTTAAATAATCACAGCTTTCCACGACTTATCAGAACTGGATGCAGAGTGTCGCAGCTCGATAACTGAGCTCTGGAAACGTAACAAAAGATGCCTTTTTACAAAAATAATAGTGAGACTAAACCTCAAATTTTAATCTTTGAACTTGGTGGGGAAGAACATCCAGTTACTCATTAGCGTGCAGGGAGTCAGGCAGGCAGCTCCTATTTGTGTTATTGGCATGTGTAGGGCAGCACACGTACCAGGAAAGGAGCAGATTTCCAAAACCCAGTCCCAGGATGCTACACAAAGTGCATCATGAGGAGACAGGACAGGCAGCATCAGACACACTGCATTTCTGCAGATAGCTAGCTATGGAAATAGTCATCTACCTGAAAAATAGCATTCTTTTCAGTTCATCTAACTGCTCAGTATTAACAGCCTAGTGTTTAAGAAAACATGTAGTATTTATTTTTTAACATGATAAAAACTCAAGCTATAAGAAAGTTTCAGAGTATTAATTCAGAGATAGTTAAATACAGCCCAAAAAGGACCAGATTTCTATCTGTGTTTTCTTCGGTGTAGTTCCAGATGCATTAAGACCTCAGCAGAGACCTGCAAATATTATGTACGGCTTTCTTTTATCTTCTGGAAAAAAATGGGGAAAAAAACAGTATGAAAGAATGAAGCAGTGCCAAACACTACAAGAAAGGCTTAATAAATAGAGCCCAGGGTCACAATGTTGCTCTTATTTGCCCTGAAATATATCACTGAACTTCTGTATATTCATATTTGTTTACATTATAAATGTACTAAATGAGCTAATTATAGTGATCATAATTTACAATTAAAAACAAACAGTTAGAAATTTCAAAGGCTTTCAATATCTTTTCTTTAATCATTCACCCAGGCTCAAAATATGCATTTTTTAGATTAAAGCATTAAAGTTGCTAATTATATTCTCAGAACTAACAATTATTTCTTTACCCTTTTACTACCTTCTTCTGGCAACAAAAAAATGTCAGCACTGATTTAATTTTTTGTTATTACAGGATTAAAAGAAGTTTCTAAAATGCAATTAAATGTGCCCTATAGCTATAGTAACTTTTCTATCAGCATCCAAAGCCTCTTCACTAAAACAACAGCATAAAAAAATTATTCAGACTTCCTAGACGTACTTTTTTTCTCCTTTTATAACACATTCCTTTGGTGATTATCTCCAATGACAACTCAACCATCTTAATGAGACTCTGTGCACATCTAGATCTTGGTGAAAGCAGAGCAAAATGAAAGTTAAAGAGGCTGTTAAGAGTGCAAAACCCTGCACATGTCAAGCACTGGTTCTTCACCTTTGGGAGCTTGGTTCAAGTTCACCCTGAGGCCCTAAGTGAAAAGTTCAATCGTCTCAACTGTGTCCCTACTTGATATATCACAAAATCAATTATTTTATGGGGGTACATTCGGTAACCTGTGCTCACACAGAATCAAGTTTTTTCCCATTGGGATTTCACCAATTACCTACTCAGTGAATTATTCTCAGATAAAATAGAAGTACCTGCTGTCAGCAGGAGTTTCTCATGATGCTGCCTTTCTGTTTAGTTGTCGCCGTGTTTTGGAGCAGTGACGCTGCACTCAGGCCATGCACCATCAGTGTGGTCACAGTGATCCACAGTGACAGGACACCAAAGCATGATTCAGTGCCCAAATTTGTATTGGTTTGGAAAAGAAAAAGAGTCACTGCAAGCAACCAAAATTACACCAAAGAAAAATTGTAGCAAGCCACATCATTTGAAATTCTACAGTTGCTCAAAGACTTGTCTTCCTCTGGAATGGTAAGGCCCTGCCTTTAATTTTCACAGCTGTGAACACCATTTTCTAACCACCCTCAACAGCATGCTCAGCCCAGGCTTCAGGAGTGCACTGATCCACCTTATTAGTAGCTCTCCCAAATTTACATCTTGTGTTATGTACATAATAGCTTGTTGCTGGAGTGGATATATTTATGTTAACTATTTAAAATTGTTTCCAATCTAAATACAAAGTTTTCATGTAAGTGAATGCCAGTCTGAATAATAAATACAAGTCACTGAGTGGTTTAGATTTGGAGTGTGCACTCTGTATGCTGGAATTTGCCTCTGCACGACTGGTTAAATCAAGCCCCACTCATTGCAAAGGGCCATTTCAGACCCTGCAGTGATCTGTCCTAACTAAGCTCAGTTTGCTTAGTCTAATTTTCAGCAGTCAGAATTTTGTTTCATAAAATCACCACCAACATAATTAGTCAGCATCCTCTGACAGAGTTAGCTGATGGTAAACACATTCACTGTCCCCGAAAAGGATTTCTCAGTCCTAGGACCAAATAAGTCAGCACTGAGACTGTCCCTATTGCTGCAATTTTGTGGAATCTATTTTGCTTTAAAAAGACATATTTCAGATTAAAATATTCTTTTTATATATACATATGTGGTGGACATTCAAACAGATTTTTGATCTTATTCTTTCTAAAGTTGAAATGTCTAGATATGAGCAGTGAAAATTATGAGAGCCTAAAGGGAAATCCCAATGTGCAAGGATGAAAGAGACAGAGACTGCCCAAATAAAGGATGGTGTAGCAGACAAAGGCCACGTAATGAATGATAGAAAGACAAGAAGTCAAAATTCCTATTTATCCTTACACATAACACAGGAACATAAGGACATGCAATGTCACTGAGAAGACATAAAAATGTGGATAATGTTCTTTCTTCCCCCAGAAAAAAAAAAAAAAAAACACCACCTCACTGGGGAAGTATTCATACAATTCTATAATGAAGAATGCCATTGAAAACAGTAAAAAGAAATTTCAAATGCAGTGCAGATTTGGATTACATTACCTGGCAGAGTGAACAATAAATAAGGCCTAAGACTACAGACTAGACAACTAAGTTACAAAGAACTATTCAACATCTTCCTTATTCCCTGCAAATCATGGCTCTCGTGTGCAAAATGAGGCAAAACTAATACATGATTAGTAAATAAGGATGCTCTCACAACACATACCTGACAGAAGCTGACTTAGGATTTTAGGGTCATCCTTGAAATTGAGAGTGTCTGATCTTGCAACCTAACTCGGAGAAAACTGCAGCTGAGGCATTTGTTCAGCATCAGATGTGCAGATGTGACACTCAGGGTCATGGTTTGGTGATGGACTCAGTACGGTTAGGTTTATGGTTCGACTCAATAATCTTAAGGGTCTTTTCCAACCCAAATGTCCTGGGATGTTGGACTGTTGCCTTAGGACAGCCAACTCATCAGCCTGTCATCATCCCTTCTGTGCTTCACTGGTACCACAGCGTGGATTCTAGAAAGTACTTCAATCCACCATTGCTAAAGAGATGAAAGGTTCTAAAGGAGCAAGTCAGGGTCAGGTCACAAACGTGGCTGATAATCAGCTGGCAGGAATGCACACTGCCCATTGCCTGGATTGAGTCACTGAATGTGGGGAAGGAATCATAGAATCACACAGTGGTTGGGGTTGGAAGGGACCTTAAAGATCATCTGGTTCCAACCCCTCTGCCATGGGCATGGACACCTTCCACTAGACCAGGTTGCTCAGAGCCCCATCCAATTTTAAACACTTCCAGGGATGGAGCATCCACAACTCCTCTGGCAACCGAAGGGAACATTAAATGGTAGATATGTAACCATGAAGGGTAAGAGGGTTGCCATTTATATTGTAGGGAAACTGTCCAGCTACATCAAAACAAAATCCTGCTGAGACCTCTGGTGGGTTCAGGGCAGCAATCAAAATGAATATTATTCTCCATATTCACTGGTATTCCTTCATTCAGGTTAAATCTCAACACTTAGTATCATACAGGTTTGCTTTCTGAATAAAGGATTAATAAACCAACATGTTTTCAAACTGTATATGCAAAACATTCCTGAACAATGCATTATTCTGTTGTTAAAATCTTCAGAAAATAAAATCCACCTAGTCCAGCTGCTGACAAAAAGCAATAAAATGGATCGTGTCACAAGGGTGCTAAGATATCCAGAGAAGCAAATAGTAAGGAAATTTTAGGAAGGAATTTCCTGTCTACATTGGCATATATCAGGCTTTATCTAAAGTTAAAAAGACAACAATCCATTACAGAGAAAGTCCATAGCATAATTAGAAAACAATCAACACTTTTTCTAATGCTGATTTCTTCTTCACTTTAAACTGCTTCATTGACTTTAATTAAACTTGCCCTAGGTTATGAATCTAGCAAGCTGCATAAACATTTAGAAACTAAATAAAATAAAAGCATCTTTCTTGTCAGAAGTGTTTTTCCCGGGCTTGTTTACCTGTACCACACTACTGACTTAGAAGGTTTTTGAGTTATTAGAAATGCTCTATGTGATAGTGCAAGACTATTCATTTTGCCCTTGAATTAAAATGACCTCCCCCTCCACAGTAAGAATCACAGTATTAAATTGTGGAGATTCTCCCCACTGCTCCAACTGCAGAATTCCTGTGCTGGTTTCTGAGAAAGGCTGTGATGCTGTCACTACAGACTTACACCAGCCTTACTCCCAGTTCTGTCTAAGGCCAAGGAAAAGGAACATTTATATTTAGAATATGGGTAATTCCCATGCCGATAGCTCGGGCCAAGGTTAAAAGTACATGGTACAGACTTTGGAGGAATAAAGAGATGGTCTGGGTCCTACACCAGCCTGGGCCTGGCTCATGAGAATATGATCAAAAGTCCCAAGAATGAGAGTGATGGAATAGCTTATAAAACATAATCATCAAGAGAAAAGAAGGTGAAAACAATCATATCCCAATATATTCCAACATGGAGTCACCTTGTTTCATTAAATGGTGACCCTCACTTTATTAAAATTCTAAATAAAATAAATTCTGGTTAAAGCTGGGCCCAATTTCCCTCAAAAAATTAGGAAAGCTCAGGTCTGAATTAATTTTACAATTTGGTCTTCCTCTGTTTTGAGTTGCTCTCTGAGACATGTTCTCTTTGTCTCCTCCATGGAACTTCTTACAGACAACTGAGAAGGGTTCAAAACCTGTACTTTTTATCTCTAGAAATGTTATTAAAGCAAAAATATATTTGGGAAAATTCTAAAGTTTGCTAAGAAAGTGCAGAGCATCAATTACTCACAACTGCATCCATGTCTTGATGAAGTGCCATGAAGTATTGTAGTTTAATCTGGAGTTAAAAGACTTGAATTCAATTTTTGAACAACTTTTTTATTTCTATTTTTTCTTCACACATCCACAATAGACAGAGAACAGAACTTCCATGCCTCAGAAGGCTATTACCCTCTACTACTCTTATAGTATTACCCAGACATTCTCACTAAAGTCCAAAGAAACATCTTCATTAAAATTCCATGACACCAGGATCAAGTCAATATATCTGCAAATTTAACATATATATTATGCCTCCAAAAGAATACTTATATAATATGTTAATTGCCATTTGTTATGTCTTGAACATACACATAAAGTTGATGAAATGAGAAGAGCTTTCCAAACTGGTAAAGACAAGCAGTGCAAGCAATCTATAATAAGATACAACTCTGCTTATGTCAACTCAAGCTGTTTAATACCACAATTACACCACAGTTTATGGACATTTTCCATCACCAAAGTCTTTGAGAACTTTCCATTAACTTCAATAGATGCCAAAACAGGTCCAAGAGCAGGAAATGAAGAAATATACTGTACCCAAATGAAATCACAGTGGGAATTTAGGTAGGCAGAACATAATTATTCACACTTGAATCTGGATAGACCACTAGGTTTATATCCCCATTCTGGCAAACATATGAGATACATCATAATCAGGAGGAGCAGGTCTGCTGGCTTTCCTCTCAGTCAAAGGAGAAGAATAAAGAAGAATGATCTGCTTGCTTGATATTAAGTAAAAGGAAGGAGTGACATTTATTGCGTCACCTGCAAGACTTGCCAAGAAACAAAATACATTTAGTAAATAACCACATTTTTGGGACTGTCAACCAGAACATAGCCATTGCTTGTGAAATAGAGGTTTTAAAAACTTAGAAGCTTGGTTCTTTGCTTGTACAAACAGAAGTGTAAGGTTTTCCTTCTTTTGTGTTCAGTTCTAGGGGCCAATCTCTGGAAATTAGTGCCTTTGCAAAATACTGCTACTTATCATTTCTATATTCCTTGATGCAGACGAGGACACCAAGAAGCACCAAAAAAAAAAAAAAAAAAAAGGATTCTCTTGCAAATGTACTGGATTGTAAAATAACAAAAAGTTCCAAATCTTGTAATAGAACTGCACTACATTCTAGCAAAGTGGATCCATTTCTGAGGTGGAACATGACAGCTTTTTAACTTTCTACAACAATATGTGACACTAGAATACTATATTCAGTTGATACCGTAGGGTGATTTATGGAGGCAGAATGTAATAATATAAATTGAGTTTCAGAAAAGACACTGTGACTAATCTTACAAAAAATGCTATGGGATGTTTAATAATCCTGGTGGGTCAGAAGTTGTTCTTCAAAAAATTCTCCTAAGACTGATTGTTATTAAAGTATGTACTGCATTTGCTTCATTTTTCATTTAACTACGTAGTCTAAAAGTGCTGTCAAGTGCAAATATTTGAGTTGTAATTGGATATCCATACAAATGGAATAGAGCCACCAAACCTCAATAAAAATTACAATCATAGAATACTTAAGGTAGTAAATGCCCTTTGAAGAGCTGTAAGACAAGCCCCGGTCCACATGTCTTGAGCTGTCCTTAGCAGTTCCCATGCTAGAGAACCCCGTTATTTTCCTGTTAATCAAAAATAAAGCAGCAGGAATAAGGCAGCACACTACTTCCCTTGCATCTACTGTGTAACCTTCCTACATTGCCTCCCTTCAGCATTTAAGGCTCTGGTGTTTATGTATGAAGCTATGAGTGGTAATTCTGAGGAGACTGAAGAGAGCAGAGAGGAGAGGAGAACATCATGTGTATAGTTAGGGGGCTTGACTGAAATCCCTCAGGAATTAGCTGAAGTCTGTGTTTTTACTTACATGGTCTCTGCGTCAGTCCTAGTGGAGAAGCAGAGTGGTTCCTGTGGTGTCTCTCCCTGTCTACAGGAAAGCTGTGAGCGCCCGTGTTCGATGTCCCGGTGTGGGCCAACAGGGTTTCACAGGGAGACGAGAAGGAGCAGACGCCATTTTGTGGGTCTGACGTTCCGGTATCACTACCGGAACGGCACACGGCACTCCCGCCAAGGGCTTCCGAGGCTGGGAGCGTGGAGGCCCCACAGGATGGCAGTGCCGAGCCTGGCGTCCAGGGCCTGTCCCACCCCCACCAGGACAGCCCCAGCCCCCGGCACCTGCTGGACACAGGGATGGGTCAAGGCTGGGCCAGGACACAGCTCTGGGCAGGGCTGACAGGGTGGCAGGCAGGGCAAAGAGCGTGAGGCCAGTGAGGCCTGGTGGTGCCCTCAGGGCCCTGACGCTTAAAAATAATAAAAAGTAAAAAAACCTCAAATGAATCTTACACTAATTTTGTTTCATAGGACTTCCCGTCTTTCTGCTGCGTATTTTCCTTTGCATTTTCTTCATGATTCAAAATCTACTTAGCCATGGCTTTCAGCACTGCATGCAGCTCTTTTCAGTTCACCATTGTTAATTAGAACAAATGAAAAAGTAATATTTGTGCATTTTCAAAGTCTATCCAAATGGGCTGAGATCCATTTACATGGCATCCATTCCTTGGCTTCACAAAAAAACAATATTTTTGTAACTCTGGAAAACTTGCTCCACCTAAAAAATTGGCTAACACTAGCATTTTCATCCCAGATTTTGAGCTTCCTATAATGCCATAAAGTTTTTGTTAACCAGACCACGAGTTCCTTAAAGAACTTTTCTCAGACGGTAAATAGCAATATGTTTAATGTATACAGTATGTCAGGTTTGGTCCCAATATCTTTCTTATGGCTCTCAGCCTTTTCCACCACACAATACAGTATGTGGCAGAGACCACCCAGCAATTATTTTTTTTCACTGTATTTCACATTACCTCTTTTTTAAGTTTAGTTGTAGACTTCAACTCCATAAGGTAAAATATTCCTAGATACTTAATACCCTGTGGTTTTCAATCTATATTTAAACCTTGCCTTATCCACCGATCGTACAATATGTTCAGGGACATAAACTCCAACTTAACTCAGTTGATTCGGCATTCAGACACGCTTGCAAAATTCTCAGCTAGCTTCCACAGATTTTTATGTTCTAGGAGCTGACATTAAAAAATAGCATTTATACTGTATGATACGTATTAGAGGTGAATGAACAACGCATGGCAAATAACTTGGAAAACTACCATTTACTAAATATCCATAAGCTGATCATGATTTCTTTGAATTTATTCAATATTCTCCAATTCTTACAGTTTTTACTCATTACTTTTCAACTTATATATTTCAAATGCTCAATAGTCATTAGCCAATCTATATAGTATAGCTCTGATGAATGTGCCTGGGTAGCAATTTTTAAAATTTTCCCTAGTAAAATTTGAGCATGTAACTCTGGTGATATTAATATTTGCCTTGGCTCTGACAAACATCTGGGCAGTGGCTTCTGAACTAGTTGCAACCACACTCGGATGTACCCAAGCAGCTGAAGTGGATGCAGTACAGCATCATCAATGCGGTGCTGTCCCTGATTAATTACAGCCATCAAGATGGGTGAGGTATAAACTCAGGTGTAGCTTCAGTTGACTGTGACTCTCTTGCTTTCAGAATCCAAGCTGGTAACCTCTTACAGTGCAACCCTACTCCCTGTGAATATAGCATTCCCTCTGGAATTAGCTTGGCATTATTTGTGCTGTGGTCCTACATACAGCACTGTGGTAATGGTACCGAGTTTTCTGGCTACCAGTCTAACCTTCAAAGTCAGGTCTTTCATGGTTTTTCTTCTTCATATTCATAAATAAGTGGATATGAACGTGAATTTTCCTGCTTTTATGAGACAACATTTAAATATATATAACTCATAGGACAGTCTAGGGATGGAATTACACAAAAGTTACCTATGTCTGTGAAAGAGTTTTCTTTTCTTAGAATTATCCTTTCTGAGTTAGAGGTATCATTAAGCAATATAGCCAGAAATAGGTCTGGGACTCAATAAAATCCATTTGAACAAGCAATACATTGTATATCATAATTCATTATGCACAGAGCTACCAATACTAACCCAGATGAAAAAGAACCAGGGGAAGGTTATTAGTTGATTTGTTAATGCACTTAAGTGCCAACAGGTGTGATCAGCTGGAAAGAGGCAGGTGTTACCAATGTATTGGTGCTGCCATAGAAGAAGGATGTCCTGCAGAAGCCTGAAATGTAAAGTTAAAATTGACAAGCTGTTGAAATCCGCTATCAGCCACCACCTTACAAGTATTCCACATCTGATTTAAGGCTGGAAATGTGCCAGAAAAAAAGCCTAGTACTTAAATATGTGGGCACTAAAATACTTGAACTTAACTCTGACATCTGCACATTTATGTTTTTATGTTCCATAAAGATGTCATCTTCAAGGGAGGCATCCAACCCCATTTCCGTCCCCTGTAGATACTCATTTGTAGTTTCAGCTAAACACAGCACCATCAGATAGCTGTCCAGCTAAACTATTTTATTTGTATCTCCATGATACAATTATTAGCAATGAAGAGATAAGATCATCTAAAAGACTAAGATTAAAAATTCTTCATTTTGGGGTCATGTAACTTAATGAGAAAAAAATGCAATACGAATAAACACAGAAAACCACATATTTAAAATGGGCAACCTAAACAAAAAGTCTAGAAAAGTGCGCTATTTTTTTAATAAAATATTTAATCTAATTAGTTTCTAGTTTATGTTACACATAAAATCTAAAAATAGCATCACTTTTTTTCTTTATGTTTTTCTGAACATACTTCATTGCTTTTGAAAGTAAGGGCTTAATAGCACTTGGGATGGGAAAGCAGTGTAGATTGGCACAGAGCAAATTTTTCCCCAGCACAAAGCTGGTTTCCTATACAGGGCTGTTTTACTATACTTCCTTGAGACCTGAGCTATAAAAACCCTTCTTTGCCAGTCCTCAGCAGTCACAGATAGAAAAAAATTGTACTATTCCTTAATTCCAGCATACTGGGATCAACATGAATTCAGTCCATGTTGTTTTTCCAGTACATTGTCTACTCTGCACTGAGTTATAAGCCCATCTAACGATGACAGTTTACAGTAGTTCTTAAAAAAGTCTGTTCTACTATCGAAGAGATTGCTCCCAGGAAAATAACTTTTCTTCACATTTTCAAAAATCCCCTCCCTTCATTACTCACAAATAAAATTCTTTTAACAGTCCTGGGCAGTTATGGACAGTTATAGTGAACTGCCCCAAATAAAGAGGTAGTTTCACAAAACTAATCAACAGATTTACATATTTGACCTTTTCTAAATTCCAAATAACTTCTGTGAGGTAGAAGAGCTATTGCATTAATTGAATTTGCCCATGTGGTAGAGAGACCAGAATGGTGCTCTGCAGAGAAAGCAGTATGTTAAAGCTGAAGTACGATGTGTGAAATTCAGCCTGGTGCAGAATGCCATGTAGATTTGTGATGGTCAAATCCCACACAACTCCTGGTTAAGGGCTAATGTCATTTCACTAGGTACTGGCTTGTTCTTTACATGACATACATTTCACTCTGAATGTCTATAAAAGAAGAATGGCCCCCTCTGAAGATACACAATGTGCCAGCAAAAGAATTTCCTGAGCTATTATGCAGGCTGAAACACTTTTCCATAAAGCAGAACCATCCATGTGGGGGTTTGCTTTGAACTCTGCCACTACTCTGTAGGTCCTCAAAGCTACTCTCCTCATCAGATCTGCTGAGTGGCAAATACTTAATTCCCCTTGTTGGCGAACACATTCTATATGAAGGCACCAGCATTTTCTGTGTTGAGCTAAATAATTCATTTTTATACAATAAAATTAGTGCAAATGGCTAGTATAAAAGCATCTCATTAAAATCTACTGAGAAAAATACTTCTTTAAAGAAGGATATTTCAGTTTTTTGAAGAAAGCAACTAGAGCTGTGCAAAGAGTCTGTTTCAGAGGGAATTTCAGAATTTGACGTTCTTTCTATTTGGAACAAAACCCCAAATATGTTAAAATTCATCATGAAGCAAATTCCAAAAAATTGCAGTCTGGAAAACCAAAAAGTTCCTTTGATAATTTCCAAAGGTCTTCACAGCATGTGAAGAACTCTTGAACTCCTAATGTGCTGGTACATCCAAAACTTCAGGCCCCTAACTACTTTTCATTGCATAGTTTAGACTGAAGTGCAGCTAATTCCCTGCACACCTCAGGAATTCCAAGTGAACATCAGTGCTTCCAAGCCAGTCTGATTGACCTCTAGTGACTTGACTCTCTGTTGGTTTTAGACACAGGTTGCTGCAGAGCAAGGCTCTGATATTCTGGTGACCCAGCAGGTTCCACCAGACTGCCAGAAAGTCAGGAGGGGAGATGGAAAGGAAAGGAAAGCTGTTTTGGTTGTTTATTGAAATTGAATCCTCTCTGCTAATTTTTTTACATGCTTTGCATTTCAGAATTATCTTTTTAATCTTCTTTCCTTAACTGCACAAAAGGCAGCATCTAGGTGATGGCCACATGAAGAAAAAAGCACTGAAGTGTAGTGAGATCAGATATGCTTTAAATGAACCATACTACTTTGGGGTGGGGAAATGTCCTACCAAGACCAAAGCTTCTTGGGAACAGAAACCTTGTTTTCTTATTTGTCTCACATTCTGGTACGAAGCAGTTAAAATAATAATACTCACAAAAGAATGACTTTGCAGATGTTGCATTTGCAGCAGCAATGTGGGCCGTGCCAGGAAGAATTACAATAACCTGGACTGTGTGTTTCAGTCTAAAAATGTGCCATGCACAACACAAAATCCCGTGCCTCTGAAGAGGGTGTTATTTTGCCAGTGAAGTTCCCCTACCCAAGATCTGTGTCAGAACATTCTCAAACCTATACCTAAATTTTAAAGTTCAGTCCTTCACAATGCAGGCACCAAACCCAGGACTACAACACAGAAGTGTATAATGTATAAGAATGCACGCTGGGAAATTACTCCCAGTCTGGCTGCCATTCTGATATCAGTACAGCAAAAAGGATATGGTAGAACCGAAGGTTTTGTGCTAGAGAACAGATAAGTGACATGGATTGAAATTATGGTAAATTTAAATTGATGGCCTAATTAGTATTATCTCTTTTTGTATTCTCTGTAAGAAATATTATCCAGGAGGAATTCATTTTGCATTAATGTTGATATAAAGTGTAATTCTGTAGCATTTTCATTGTAATCTGGCATTAATTAATGCATCATTATTCCAAAGTGTTAATTAAATTATTACAGAAAGGGACATCTGACCCAGTTCAGAAAGAAAGAAAAAAGTATTGTGCATGAGAATTAGTCTGAAATGGTGCAGGAGTTCCCAAAACACTGGTAGAAGCACAAAACCAAGCAGAAATATAGGCACGACATATGGCTCATAAACCACAATAAGACACCAACATTTGCTCCCTTGAGATGGAGTCTGATGACAGCATTGGAGCCTCAAAGCCAGGCAGGCATCAGAAACCTGAAATGGGTAGATCAAATAAACTGGACAGCAACTATCAAAAATTACTCACAAGGAATTCAGGGACTTGGATAGGGGTATGAAAGTAGAAACAAGTTCTGCAGGCTCTACCACACACTCTGCTGCTGGGCAGGAACAGCACCACTGTGCAGTCACTGGGGCTGTCAGGGCAGTATTGGGATTAATTGCAAACAACCCTGCACTCATCAGTGTTGATTATCTTGATCGTTCCCCTGCAGTCCTAAGTGGCTTCACTGAAATCTCAAACCGGCCTTTCAGTTGCTGTTCCTGTTGCTCTCAGCTGGGTGGTAGCTGTTTTCACATGCAGGGAAGAGAAAACTCAGTCCTTTATCAAAGAATGTAAAGTCTGATCCAGCGCCCAGTGAAAGCTACAGAAGTCGAAGCCCTGACTTACAGAGAATTGGCATTTAAGCCTGAGAACTCCACAGCAGACCTCTGAGGGAATGCCACTGGCAGCAAGTGGGGCTCTCTGCAAGGGGCCACACAAGCTCTGTGAAATTGGGGTCTCTCTAAATTATTAAACTTGATTAATAATTCAAGAAAACATTAGTCTAGAGCATGAAGCAAATTCTATGCGATGTGACCTACCTGGCAGCTATACACCAGAGCCAGAGTTGTGCAAGATGCTTCTAGGATGTGGCTTCCATAAGATTCAGTGTCTACACTATTCAACAACTCTGCCTGTTTCAACAATTATCACTTTCTTTTGTTACATTTGGGCTTGCATTGAAAGATCTTTAAAATGTGAAAGTTAAATGAGGCTCTTATAAAGAAGTGGTTTGGGTGCAGTATATTAAAGGAAAACTTCAAAGGAGCTCAAGATACCTTTCAAGCTAAGGTACAAAAATTTAAACAAGAACAAAAGCCTCTCTTGTATTTTGAAGCATTAATTGTTCCACTTCTGTTGATGTAAAGTGAAAGGAGAAGCTTTTAGTTAAAAGCACGTAGTATCAACCAACATGGAATGTTCCAAAGTCTCGTGGAATAATTTTAGCTTTGATATAATGGCACAGGTGAATCTCAAATTATAATGCTTTCTGTAACATATGCAATAATAGCTGAATCCATTAGACAAACATTAGTGCTTGAAGAGATTATTGGCATAAATCAGTTTCACTTTTATATTTATAAGATATTTCATATTTATAAGGTATTTCATAACTTTGTGAGTGGTGTTTGTCACATAACTTTATGAATGTTGTTTGATATTTCTTAGCTTTGTGAGTGAAATTTTAGATATCATTATGGCCTGGTTTTCAAAGGATAAAATATACGACATTGCGCTGTTTACTCTTTTGTCCATCTGTCAGATCCCCTTCTTTAAAAAGGGGCAAAATTGTAGAAACTCTAAGGTTATAAAGTCTGCCATAAGTTTCATGAAAACTGGCACCTGGGTAGTAAAGAAAGACAAATTGGTGCTTTCATAGAAGAAAGGTTTCAACTGAGAATTTAAACGTTCTGTGGACCATTGGCCTCTCAGGTGGCTAGTCTGGGAGGAGTTCAGTGCCAACCACAATACATGAGCTTGCCCACGTGTAATTAGTCAGGGTTACTGTGGAGGGATTTATGAGACACATGAAGTCTCATAAAGTCTCACGTGCAACACATCATGGAATACACTCAGAGAGGACCAGTGAGTTGTGTCGGTGCAGAGGTGCAGGTAAGTGGGATACAACGTGCAAAAATCATCACATTTATTGGTGTTGCTGTTTGTGAACAACAGTTGTGGTATAATTTCAGCACACTTGTAGACATGCTCAGTAGAAAAAAATACAGGATATATACTGATGAGATGCCTGATACTTTCTGCATTATCAATAAAATATATATAAACTAGTAATTTTAATCTATAGTGCCTTTAACTCTGGTCCATATAAGACAACTGTGACAGAAAAAAAGACTATCTTTTTCTTGTTAGTTTTGTGTTGCTACATGACAAGAGTATTCTTACTGTAGGCAGTATTTAGGCCAGCAGAGACACAGAAAAATTAATTCACAGGTTTTCTTAAAGGTAAATGCTGGTTACTCATACTAAAATGCTCCCTATTTTCAGAAACATGATTTTTTTTCAGCTTCTGTAAGTTTCAAGTGGATTTGTATGCACTAAGAATGTTTGAAAACAAGGTCCAGGGTCTCTCCCTCAAGACTCATAACTAATGGTATAATATGTATGTACCCATACATTACATGGACTGAATGCTGTGTTTCAGTGCCTCTCTCACATCATATGGGTTGGCAGTCAGTGGAAGTTATGAGAAAATGTGCCTAACTTTAAAAAAAATCAATAAATATAAATAAATACAAATAAATTTCCAATCTCTGCTCTTTCCAGCTAGAAAGTACAGACCTTCTAGTTCCTAGAATGGAGTTGCATGACTTTTGATTTTTAGATTGAGCTGATTATGCTACAGAAATTCCTCTTTGTATGGCAACATAAAAAGTTTGTTGCTGTGCTCAAGATTACTAACTTACAGCATTTTCATAAACCCTACTGCCCTGTATGTTGTTTATTTTTACAGTAAGCACTGCTAAAGATGCAGGCTTTAGTGTATATACATACGTGTGTATATATATATATATATATATATATATATATATGAGCTACTTTACTATTCAGCATTTCCTGCCAGATGTTTGAGTGGTCAGCCAAAGCTCCAGAGATATACACGGTTCATCTACACATATGCAAAAAATTAATTAAAAAAGTATCTTATTTCTGTCAGTTTTGATGATTCTTTAACAAAGTGACAGAGTATTTTCATATTTACTGAGCACTTATAGATAATTACAAATTAAGTGTTGATCAATCAATATGATGATCATTTGACCCAGAAATAATAACAAGAGAAGATATGCAGAATTTCTAATAAAATTACAATCCCAACAGAATTTGAATTCATTACTTTTGAAATACAAGGCAGCCAGTTCCTTTCACTAACTTGGATTTGAACTTGCAGAGGGTAAATTGTCAGAGAGGCCTTTGTTGCTTTCATGCTGCAATACAATTTTATTAAGAATTACAGGGTAAAATTAATAAGCACTTCAGAGCACAGAGTCCTGAGGTACAGCATGGCTTAGACCTTGGCAGAAACCTAGGAACATGCCCTGCTTGGAGTATGTATTCTTTTGGTTTAAATTTTATTAATGTTGTGGGCAAGGTTAAAAGCTCAGCCCATGTCACAATGCCAACCTCTCAAAAACCTCAGAACCTGCCAAATGGATGGTCAGTGTGCAGTGGGCATGTTCCTGCTCTGGATGTTCAGTGCTAATGAATGGGTTACTGGAAATGCACATTCCAGTGCTGCGCTCCCGGCATTCTAATACAGTGATTTCCTTTCAGAAGGAGTCAGGAATGGCCATGTTTCTCTGTGTGGTGAACAAATACAAAATCATCATGCAGCAGAGTCCCAGTAAGCACAAGAATAATCTTTGTTTCAGGTCAAGCTCAGTGCATTGAATTTACTTCCCAAGTGCTCACAGTCGTAGCTCAGAGATGAAGCTGTCCTTTTCATCTCTTTCCCATCTCATTTTTTTCTAACTTGAACTCACAAATCTAGCTCCTACAATGAAACTTTTAGATTGAGTTGGTAATGTTACAGAAATGCCTGATTATCAACCATGTTAATCCCAGCAGGGTGTGCCAGGTTTATCTTCTGTCATAGAAGAGTGTAAAGCAATATATAGATCCTGGAGCTAAATTTAAATGAGTTCTCCTACATTCTGGAGGGAATCCAGCCCTGTAAGTGTACAGCCCCATGCTGATGCAGCTATATTGCTTTCTACAGCACAGTGCAGTGTAGATGTGCCCATCCATTCCCTCTGTGACCATCACGATATCACGATGTTCGGGTGGAGAAATGGAATTAGCTACAAGAATATCACAGCACAAAAAAATAAAATAAAAAAAAAAAGGTTCTAGAAATATAGGAATACTCCAGACAAAGCTACACTTCTACACTTAGTTTCAGGAGACTGAACAGCTCAAATTAGGTTTCCTTGTTTAGGTCTTTTTTCTCTCCTCCGCTTTGTTCTATTGGGGAGCAGATGCTCAGCAGAGGATTATCTTCTAATTCCTTTCAAATTCTTAATTTGAAAGTGCCTCCTTGCAATCCTGGCCAAACTCTCATCTTCTCATCAAGCAGTTCCCTGGTTCTGATTAGAGAAGGTAAATATTCAACAACTACGAGCCATTGCCTCTTACCAAGATTGTCAAAACCTGTGAACTGATGCTGTTATTCAGATCTAAGGCTGATTTAACTCTGAACTACCCCTTTAGAAGCCATAGAAGCCATACAAGAACTACAGAGATATATATGCAACATTTATAAACACAACATAGACAACATTCAGACTCCTAAGAAAACATCAAAAAGATCAGTCAACAGATCTGGCAGAATCTAGTAAATTTGCTTTAGAAGATTGCTCAGGAAGATCTCCCTTTCAAAGGCAGTTTTCTACTTCTAAGCAAGAGAATTTGAATACTTCCACAAGGCATAACCAGAATAGAACTGCAAACAAGCGTTATCTAAACCAAGATTGTTTATTCTGCTCAACGGAAAGCCAAGGATGAGTATGCAGGATTTAGGATTTCTCCTCTACAGTACATCCAGGGGTTTTTTCTCCCTCACCATTCAGTGCTCTTGCAAACATTCAGGAGTATAAAACCTGTCTTTTTCTTTGGTCTTTTTTATTTTGTCCTAGTTCTGTTCAAAAAAACGGCAAGAGTTTCTTTTGGCCTCTGTGAATTATATGCCCAAGTGAGGTGATGGGAATACAAACACAAGTTGATGAATTCATGAGTATTACTGGTGTGGATGTGGGTGCAGGAGATGGCAAATGTACTACAGAAGAGCAGCTGCCAGAGGTAAGCATACAAAATGTGGCTCCTACACAAAAGAATGAGATTTTCAGAGAATCTGGTGGAAAACCCGACAAGTACATTTTGCTGCTGCTAAAAGAATTTATTTCTACTGAAACCTATAACTCCTGGGTTAATAAAGTGAACTTTGATGGGACTAGAGGGAAATATGGGCTTCCCAGGAAAGTTAGGACAAACTTAGATGCATTTCTAGAACACAGATTTATGGAAGTGATTGAAGCTGATAAGATCAAAACCCAAGTTAACACTTTCTTTTGCTTTCCTCTCACACACTAAATAGATCTCTGCCACAGTTGGCCTGCTACCAATAAAACTAATGATGCCCGTAAACAATTAATTTCACAGAATCATCAAGCTCATACAATTAGTACCCATGCATGTTGTTTTGCTTTGAATTTTGAGGGATTTTACAGAACTTGTTATTATGTTACAGCTAGCTGACTATGGAAATAGCCAATGGCTTGTCAAGATTGACTGCTAAATCACAAGCAAAAAAGAAAAAATAGAGGAAATCATGGAAAAAAGATCAGATGGAATCTGAGTTAGTCTGATCGGGTTTGTACCTCGGTAAGGGTCTCCAGAACCAGTAAAAAAAAGAAGGATCTTGAAGAGACTGACTTTGCTACTGGTTCTAAAATGTATGCCTGTATCCACTACACATTTATACCATTAAAATGCTAAAACCGGTACATTCTTTACCCTATTTCTTCTTGCCTATTAGCAAGCTATCTAAAGATATCCAAAAGTAAGCATGTGCCATGCTCTCGTTAGAGGGACAGTCAATATGACCTGAGCAAACGAAACCCAAGAGTGTGGCAGAGCAGGCTGGAGAACAGTCCTTCCCTGCTGGGAAAGGGAAGTGCTGTACATGCATCCCACAGAACATCCTTTCCTGCAGGCACTGAAGGCCACCTAAATGGCCTTTCTCTGCACACATGTACAGAGGAGGCTATTAAAAAACCCAAATACCTGCTAAGCAGGGATGTGGCAGGTATAAATCAGGTTGTCTGACAGGCCACATCTGCATTTTGGTCATGGGATGGACATATTTCCTTACATTCCTCAGGGAGGGTGATAACAGCTCTAAGGAAACGAGCAGGGCATAGGCTGAATGAATTGTTCGGATGAGAGAGATTCAACCCAGCTTGAGGTCAAGCTAGAAAAGGCAGGTCTAGGGCTAACATGTTCTCTGTTTCTCATAAATTTAGAGCATAGGTCAGTTTATAAAATTTAGGCAGGAAGCCTAAACTACCTCTCTGTTTCTAATTTTAATGTTGAAATGCCCGACTCTAACTCTTTTCTTCTTTCAGAAGCTCCACAGCTTTCCTGATTTTTTTCTCCTTTATTTTACATAGGTACTGCTCAAGCCCAAATCTAATTTATACCATTTTGTTTTTTCCCACAGGCTACTCCAGGCTTCTTTTTCAATGTCTTTTTTTTTAATATCTTTTCCAACTCAATGCTACCTGCAGGTAGTTTATTCAAATATTTGAAAGTTAGACTATGGTACATATGGCTCTAAAACTATAAAAGGTAAATAAAATTACTTCACTAGTTTTTGTGATTTATGTATATTCATGCACCCATGTGTGTGTTTATACATGTGTGTGTGTGCATGCAAGAACTCCCTGGCGGTACCAGATATATTAACTTTTCCAAAATATCCATTGGAAAAGATACTTTTCATCTTCCTAGTTCACCCATTCAATATAAATCAAACATCACAGACATAATGAACAATCTTTTAAATGTTTCAAAATTAATTGGTTAGAGTGCCTAAAATTTAACACTATGACTGAATACTACACACTGCTAGATTTCCTGAGGACTTGCTTTTCAAGGATCTTGCCAGAAATTTGAACAATTTGCAAAATTAATAAAGTGTTTCAGATATTACGGAATTACCACATTTTAGATTGCATCTGTAACTAAACTCTTTCAGCTTAACTTGCAAAGTCTTTTTCAGGAAATATCTCCAGTTATCAATAAAATTCTCATTAAGAAAAGAATCTTAGTAGCTTTCATGAGTAAAAATCCTTGTCTAATTAATATGCATTTTTAGTCTTGGAGTTACTTCAGTCCATGAAAATTTCACATTTCCAAAACCAAGCTTTGGAAATTTCTAGAATCAATTCAATACTGCCCTTCTGTAATTCAACATTCATTATGCACTGTTAATAAATAATTTAGAATTATTTTGTTTTTCAATATATGTATTACAACCCTCTATGGATCTATTAATAGGTTTATATTCTTAGCTCTGAGCTAAAACAGGACATATAACTTTATTATACATGAGGATTGGCTTTCCCAAAGACCTACCTGCTTTGCAAGTTTTACTGGAACAGATTTAAAAAAAATATAAACCAGGGAGATATAATATTTTAAAATTAAATCATCACACCTACTTATTTCTAAGATACTCACTGTGAGCAGTGTTGAAAAATGTGCATGCTTCTATCCTGAAGAAATCTTGCCTGGCCCAAAAAACATAACTCATTTTTCACCCATGCCCTAATTTAAAGGTTTCCTTCTCTTCTAAACAACATGGTTACCCAGCAAATTGAAAGAACCTTCAAATTCAGAAGAATTCTCCCCCCCCGCCCCCTTGCCCCCAATATTTATTTGGAAAAACCTGTTTATCTATTATTTGTTTTACTGGTACTACTCATGATGTGTGTTACTCTGATGACACACAGGATACACAGAGCAAACCTCCATCTTCCCCTGTGACTCCTCAGTTCTAAATTTCACAAAAAACAGAAGATGAGCATCTGAATTTCACAGGCTGCTTAGACTGTATTCACTCAAAGCACTTTTTAACAGACTTTACTGAAAATTTAATTGAATCAAGCATACTGTGCCTTAAGTCAAGAATACATACAATTCATTTTGTAAGCTGTCTGTATAAATAAATGCCAGCTGGAACTATCTGAATTTCAGGTCTGAGTTAAACCTTAAATATTTAGAACCACAATATGCGAGTGACACAGTAGGATCTTGTTTATTGAGATACATGGTAGAACCTAAGGAACTGATATTACAGTGGAAAGTAATCTAAATTGCTTTCACAGAATTTCTGCTACTTTCAAGTAATAAAAATGTTACACTCTACACTCTAAATAAAATCTTAGTTGCTATCGACAGTTTGTATGAGATTCAGTCAGAACTACCAAGCTGTGAAAATAAGGCCCAACTTCTGTTGTTTTTGTTGATACATTTGGCATCCAATCATGAAAAACAATGTCCATGTCACTAAAATGGCCTCCAGGCATTCAGTATATCTACATCGAGGTTAAACATCTATGTGAAGATGTGACAGCACACCTTATAAAAGATATTATTGAGTAATATAGACTTTCTGTAATAACCAAACAGTAAAGAATATAGCTTTTTAAAGGTCTCCCCATGGCTGATCTCATGACTCAAAGATGAGAGACTGTGCTGCAAGCTAAGTAATAAAATCTGGTGGATACTGTGGGCTAGCTTGTGACAAATCATATCAAAGTATTATTAAAGAAGGAACTTGAGACCCAAGACTATTATTGATTCTTGACAGAATTTCTTATAAATAAATGTTGCAATCTGATCCTGGACTCCCAAGGCCCTGGTAGAATTCTGACTATGATAGGGCAGGTTGCAAAACAGTAACATTATTATTAGTGAAAGTTGAAAGAAGCATATTCAGTGTCAAACAGGTAGCATGGTCTAAAAAGACCAGTAAGTAACTGTTTTTCACAGGCCTCACACACCTACAGCTGCAGATTACTGTTTAAAATGGCAAAATGATTTCCGAGCTTGTAACAAGGCTGTGAACTGTTCAGTGGAATGAGTCTGTGACCCTTTACAGCACTAAGGACACACCTCCATTAGTGTCCATATTCCTGCACTGAAGAGGCTGATACAGTCAACTGAAATGACAGGGTGATAAATATAAAACCACTATCATCAATAAGACTGGAATGTAAAAGCACTTAGTTTCAGCCTAAGTAACTCACAGAAAGTTTGGTTTCAAGAACCAATGTATCATCCATCACTACTCTACCTTCTGTTGACAAAGTAATTGTAAGATATCTAGAATGGAGGTTCAATATGAACTGACAGTTTTGAAAGGAGGAATTGTGTGCTGCACTTACTCATTAAATGTATTTTCCTCCACTAAAGATGTTTCCTTTTTTAGTTTATGTATGAATAACTTTAGTTAAAGTTCCCTTGACACACTGACTTTGCTTTGAATAGCACCTATGTTCATTAACATAAAACCTGAAAGAAAATAATTTTAATGCAGCTTTTTTAACACTTCAAAAGCCTTTAACAAATTGATCGAGCACAATTATGTATTCTAAAGGGAATTGTAAAGAGATCACACAAGGTTGAAAAGTTCTGGTTAATAAAAAAGGAAAAAAACCTAAGTGAAAACAGGCACTCTGTGTGGAACTTTGACGCACAGTGGAAGAAAGTAATAAAATTATATATATAAAAAAAAGCCTTCCCATCTCCCTATTTTAACCCCCACACAATTATTGTCTCTATTATTTAGTGCATGCTCACTCAATAATGTAAAAAAAAGGTGTACAGGTCCAGATAGTCGAAAATAGAGAGAACCTAAATTACCCGTCCACTTACTACTGAGACTAGTGAGGCAAGGCAAACCTGAACAACTGCTTAGCAAGGATATCATATCAATTTATAAATATGGCTGGCTGCCTTGGGTAGGAATAGACCTCATTATCACGGCATTCTTCTATTAGCTAATGGTATATTATTATTGGCATTATTTTAAAGGACTGTTTGATAACAGCATTCTTACAAAAACCTTATAAACTAAAACAACAACCCATTGCAGTTAAATGCATCAGCAGACATTGAATGAGCCAGTGCCAGAAGGGGAACAGATTCCGATCTGCAGAAAGCACTGTTTTTCCCCTTATATTTATGGATGTAAATTTATATCTGAATATTTTAAAATAATATTTTAGATGGTGCTTTTGTCATTACAGAGCACTGAAATGCAACCACACTGGCTGTACTCAACAAAAAGGAGTAGAATAAACCCATCAACAGACGGAAAGCCCAGACCCTATGTCTTCAAGCTCTAAAGCCCTTCACTTTACTCCATACTGAACAGTCAAGCAACCACAGATATTCCTTGTTGGCATAAAGTATTGTCTCGGAATGGCAGAAGTTCTCTTCAGGAAGATGCTAAAGGAAGACCTTCCTTTGCACGTGCTTTCTGTCCACCACCCTGTCAGCAATGCTGAGAACAGACACAAAATTGCACAGACTCAGAATTGGCTGCACAGGGAAACCAACTGTGAGGAGAAGGAGGGACAAAAAAATGCTGCAACTTGACTTCAGCAACTACAGGTTGCATGAACCTAAAAACTGTTCTCTGCAGCGAGCCTCTCTGTGCTATTGAGATGTTACAGATGGATCATTGAGGGATTTGTGGTAGTATGAGACAGAGAGATGCAGGAGGCAGCACTGCAGGGAGTCAGGGCACTCTGTGTCCTGGCCTTGGCTCTCCACTGGCCAGCACTCCCAGCAGGAGGTCAAGGAGACCAGGCTGTGAGCATGGACACCATGAATATTGTCCTGCTGGCTGCGATGACATTAAGGAGCTCCTAGGAAAGTTACTGTTAGAAAGAGGTTTGCATTGGTGGATGTTTCTTGTTCCTAGAATTGCTTTTTGGAAAAATCTCTATTCTCCTTCAGATTTTCTTCGTTGCACACACAGAATGAGGGTTTCCAATGGGAAAATGTCAACTTACCTTCAACATTTACTGAATCCAGGCTTTCACTGTTAGGCTTGACCCAATGGCTTGGTTTTAAGAGAGCTGCTTTGACCTGCCTATTCTTTGTATCTGGTGACAACACTGGGCACAAGGGATACGTGACTGATGGTTTGCAACAAAATAGCTATTACTTGGCGTGAGATCACTATCATAATTTGAACAAGATTTGCATTTTGCTGCAGATAAGGGGGAGTCTGGGAGTAGGCAGGTGATGGTGTCAACAGCAAGAGTGTGGGAACAAGACCAAGCAGAGGGCGGGCAGTCGGGATAATCTTTATAGGAATCTCCTAATGTTGAAGGAGTAAGAATGTGGAACTTGCAACCCCACAGACTAAGCACTCCTCCTCCCCCTTCCCAAAAACTCTCTTTAGAAAGAACAGAACAGAAACTCTCAATCAATTTCAAATGCCTCCTCCCCTATCCAGACTTTTGGATATTGTAAGACAGAAGTACAGACTGAATGAAGAAATGCTGCTAAATTTGGTTTTTTTCAATAATTCAGAGCTGCTGACTCAGCACTAAAAATATCTTATATTTTGCTTAGAAAAAAATCCAAGTTTCATTATACAAGGTTCATATAAAAAATGTAGGATTAGAAGTATATCGTACCTCAAAATTCTTAAAAGTCTATGAGCTTATATCAACTAAATAGGCAATAAAAAGAGGAAAAAAACCCAACAATATTGGCAGCAACAAATCAACAGCTCTGTGGGTCAAGTTCTTCTACACATATGCACAGCAAAGAAACTCCTGCTCTCAGCTGTTCTGTTATGATGTATAGGATGACTGGAGGAATAAAATATCATTCAGTAAAATGAAGATGACAAAGTCTGGCAAAGGATGGGTGTTAGAAGTACAGATAAGTTCCAGCAAAGTATCGAATGAGTACATATTTTGTTTATCCATCAAACGACCCTACAAGATGGAGGACTATTTTGTTGGGTTTCAATGTGCTTTTCTGGATAGGCTGGGAGGGATGTTTACGTTTTTGAAACTCAATGATCTCTGTTGAAGCGTCATTAAAACAAAAACCCAAACCAAACTATGACTGGTGCCAAGCAATCTCCAGAGATGATAAAATGAGTATGACTGAAGTTGAGATTTGAAAAAACAAATCTGTGTGTCGATAAATATAGTGATCAGGACGAGCGAGAGGTGTCAGACAGAAAAACCTGCTGTAATGTTTGTTGCTGCCAGCACACCGAAAATAAAACTTAGGAGAGCTTGTTGAGAAATTGTTAGGGAAATTGTCAGAGCACTACAAATTGATATGTTGTCTTCAGGGGTGTATCATTTGTGTGGACAACAAACAACAGTTCAAGAGTCCTACACTGAACACTACTATAGCAAGATAAGCTACCTGTATCTGCAGTGATGCAAGATCACAAACACTTCATCCTTCTCTACCACATTATCCTTTCATGATACCAGTTTAGTAAGCGACGAAGCCAGTTTGGGAAGTTCCTGGACCTTCCCTAACATTCTCCTTCTTCACGCTCCTATATGCACATGCCCTCATGTTTAGACTGGCAGTTGTTTAGAAGAGAAGAGGATGATTTATGGAAGAGCACAATGCCTTGGATTAAAACCCTCTCTCCCTCACCATCTTCTCCTCCCAAGGCTTACAGCTCCCTTACAGACAGAGGGAACCAAAAGGGCAAACAAAGCAAATGGTACAGACAAGGAACTTCACATTCAAACCCCACTCCTGAAGAAAACAACCTGCAGTCACTGTCTCATCTTGTGAGTACAGATCTCAGTACTGAATTAGGAAGCATCATCAGACCTTTAATCACTGTTTACTTTAATTAGGCACACGGTACTAATGTATTCAGATACTAAATGCCAGTCTAAACAATGCAATGCCAAATCATGGCATTCAGGCAATCTCTGGGAAAGTCTGCATTGGTATCTAAAAAGCAGAGCTACCTTTGTCCCGTGTTCCGCATTCCTCTGGAAAGGGCTGCAGAAACGCTACAGACACAGCCAAGCTCATACTCAATTCCTTCTCTTAAGACTACTAAGCAGGTAAAGACAACACTTAAAAAGTCAAAACACAGATAAAAAGCTGTCATGTTGCCAGCTTAGGGTGGGAAAAGTTACTGGATTATGAAGAATGAGGAAATAAGTAAGATTTCACAACATACATTAGGAGATGAAATGTAGGAATAGTTCAGCAAAAATAGGGAAGAGAAAGGACTGAAAATTGGCTGTGCTTTGAGGAAGTGAGGAGGAAGAGCTGGATATCAAATTTATAGGTCCTTTGAGCTCTTGAATGAGAAAGTTGGAGAAAGTAAAATGTCACCATCAGTCTCGGCTGACTTGCTATTCTATTGCCAGATGGGACCATTATCATCTGATTGAATTACAATCATGTCAAAACTGTATTTGGATCCAGGAATTAGCTTTCAGGAAAACCCTGAGTCAAGGTAGAGCTTTCCTGCCTCTGAGATCTGAGATCTAAAGCGAGATTGTCTTTGACTCCCTGAAACACATTTGTATGAGTATTTGTTACCCTTGGTAACTCCTGTGTGCTTTCTCTCTCTATTTTCTTCTCTTTCTAATAGACGATATGGTTCCCTAATATGAAAAGGTTGCTTAAATAGTTTTAACTATTAATTAAATTTAACTATTTAATTAATAGTTTAAAATATGTTAGTTTTTTTACTCACTTGCAATTCCTGGCAAAGAGGAGATGAGAGGGGATTCATTCTGGAATTATCAGCTGTAAAATGCAAAGCAAAAATCTGAATATCTGGTTTAGGCCACATGCAAATTTTAGGTGGCATTTCAGCCCTAAAGGCTTACTTTGTCTTGTCTCAGGGAATAGATTTTTTTAAAACAGAAAGTTATTTCAAATAGCAATGAAATCTGACTTTAAAAAGTGCAAAGTTCTTGACAAACTACTCTTGAAAAAGAAAAAGTAGGCCTGTAGAATTTGTTGTTATCATTATAGCGTAACTTTTCAATTGTGAATAAAAAAATTAAAGGAGATGCTGGAGTATATCTTCTGGGCTCATTCATTCATTTCTTCACAGTATTTCAGAAGCTTAGAAGCAGTCCCAGTAACTGCATTTTTTCCAAGAAAAATCTTTGAAACAACCGCTCTGGTGGTAATTTTCAGCTGGACACAAGACTTTTTTTACTGCTGCTGGTATGTCTTTGAAGGACCAGAAGTCAGACTCCTGACTTACAAAGCAATTAGATCACCCAATAAGGAATAGTTCAGCTTTCATCTTAAATTTTAGGAGAATAAGGATAATTCTAAGGGAACAGCCCAGAAAGTGGTATTGGTGTCCACAATCCTTTTACATTCATTGCTACCAGAATTTCTGTAGGTAGGTTTACAGCATCACGAAGCTGTGAGTTAGCTCCGTGTCACATATATACTTACTAGAATTAGATTATTTTTCCCTTTTTCCTTTTGTTAAGAATTAACAAAATTGTGGTTTTGCAGGTGTTGCATCATTCTCATACACTTTTCCTAGATGGGGTGCCTGAAGGTGGTCATGAACTACCCAGCACAGTATCCTGCCCCCGCTTCCAGATCTAGCTGGTATCGACAGCACTGTCTCATATTGTTGCAAAAAGGCCCTGTACGTCTTCCTGTCTGAAAAGCACTTTCTTAGCCTCTCACAGTTTGCCATTGTCTAATCTATTTTATTATTTATTTTGAATATATATATATTATTATATTTTCAAGCTGTATGCACTTATATCTTCAGTGTGTAAATCAAAGGCAGTGTAGAAAACTGAGCATATTTTCATTAAGGGAAAGTTCAGCTACAAATAAGTTAACCCAATAAAAACATTTTTATCTGTTAATGCCCTATAATCATAAAGAATAAGGAAATAATTCTCTTCAGATGGGATTTCCAAGATGAGATTTATAATAGGGTGCCTAACTCCCCTAGACATTACAGCCTACAACAAGAGATACAGGCTTAAAGTGTGTTTCATTTCCAGATAAAAGCAGAAGAGGCTGGATGTAGCTTTCATTTCCAGAAGAGCTTTGTTGTGGTTACTTCCCTGACTAGAAACAGTGATTCCCTGCAACATTTAGCCCCTGAGAAAAAGAAACAGGAGACAAATCATGTGAGGAGTGGTAGGGAATAGCAAAAGATTGAACAGTTCTTCGAGCTTGAACATGTTTTACTCTATTTTCATCTCTGTTTGGCCAGGTGGTAGTTGAAACACATTAAACGAAAAGCTATGTGGGAGTGTAACACTATGCTGCAGTTGCACTTTGTGCACACACTTCTTATCTCTTTAGAAACTTATTCCAGATATTTCAGGAGAGGAAAATAAAACAATTATCTTGGTCATGTTTTAAGATAAGCTCTCAGCAGGTCTGGAAAATGTTTTAATCTGGCCTTCCAGCTCCTTCAGCAAATTCCATATAACATTAATTTTCTAAAACTGTTTATGCCTCGTTTTATTTTCTCTGCTATTTGATGTGTAGAGGAAATCCTGGAAACATGATAATAAAAAACACATCAATATTAAGTGGCAAATACTTCAGTAAAATGTGGTAGTAGGCCACTGGAACTCTTGAACATAATTAAGGAAAAGCTTATGGCTTTCATTTGCCACTTTCTCCTGATATATATATTATAAATTGAAATTTTACATAAAGAACATTTACTTTTGATCCTTATGGCAAAATACAATTTCAGTATCATCAATACAGCATCAATATTTATCATCCTGTAGGTAGGATTCTTTTTGGTAAGTAAGGGATAGAGGGAAGTACTAAATCCTGAGAGATCCCTCAAAAGTGAGGGGAAATTACATCAGCTCTTTTAATTTTCCTGTGGAAACCAACAGAATCCACAGAGCATGGGTGAATCCAAACAAGTGAGTAGTGAATCTACAAGACAACAGATATCATCTGCTCCTTGTAGGGAGCTGTTGAAAGAAAAACATGTTCTTTAGGATGCAAAGCAGGGCACAGCAAGGCAAGGCAGGGCAGGGCAGGGAAGAGAAGGGAAGGGAAGGGAAAGGAAGGCAAGGCAAAGGGAAGCAAAGTGAGAATGTTGTATGTCATCTCTTCCATATTCACAGGTTTTGCCTGTAATTCTCAGACCTCCAGGTTCATTCACTGATCACTCACTGAATACCTGACATCTCCTCCTACACTGCTTGCCACACACAGCCCGTCCCTTTAGCAATGGTCAGCACACACAGCATCAGGTCTCTGGGTGACTTCCATCTCTTTTGATTTTGTTTATTCAGTTGTTCTGATAAACACATTTCCAGTGTTAAACAGCTGCTGTGAGCTCAGTATTGCCCCCTGATATATGATGCCACAAATCTTGCTGAATTGTCCTTCTTTTCTCCAGTCTAGGCCCCTTTCAGACATTTTTTTCTGGCCATCCTGATTTCATTACAGCAAATGTCATATCTCCTTTAGCTTACAAATTCCCAGTCACAGAACTCAGGCAGCTACTTTAATGTAATGTTAAATTTTTAAAAATACTTTCACGTTATACATCCATTCACTTTTTAAGAGTAATTTCAAAATACTGTTATGTCCTGACCAATTCTATTAGTACTTCTCCCCCCTTTCCTATGATCAAAATTAACATCTATACAAAGAATACACCCTCTCTTTTAGAGGATTACTTTTCATCTTGAATCATGCATAGAATATGCCTTCTAACTCTATCTAGTGTAAATAATGTGTAAAATAATCAAAGCATCATCATGACCTGACAGTAGAAGCCTTTTGATGAATAGGGTCTTATGTAGGATTATCATATGACATTTCCAAACTACATTATATTTGAGTCATATACTATTGCATTAAATTCTTCTATCATGCTGGATTTGTACATTTAGCAAGTTACCAGCATTCTCCTTTGTGGTCAGATTTATACAGCAATTGCAATCAAAAGCACCAGAAGCACAAAAGGAAAGCAGGGCAGAAGAAGAATATTCTACTAATGAAGAATCAGATTTTGTTTACTTACTGTGTTGTGTTCTTTATTCTGCTGTTTAGTCCCGACAATGTTATTGAGTTTGTTCAGTACACCAGGCACTAATACAGACCCCTAATGTTCTATTTTAGAGTACTGGATATGCTGAAAAAAACAGTGGTGCAAGTACAAACCAGCTAGGCTGCAAGAAACGCTTTCTGTCCTGCACCCCCACACCACCACATGCCATTCATGGTAGTCAAATTCTCTTTATCCTACAGTTTCTCTGCAAGTGACCTGCAAATGCAGCATTTCCCCTAAAATTCAACACACACTGTGCATGATGCCTTCAGAGTACATGTATTGCTGCAAACTGATGGTCCACTGGGTGACAGCCACACCTTCATTCCAAATGCAATCACATGCCTTAAAAAGTGCAGTTTAGCAGAAAGAGGCTTCTGTGCCAGAGCAAACATGAAGACTCATCTGGTCTTTGGCACATAAAAAAAATCAATTAATTGAGTTCCTCAGTTTGCATCAAGGATGAAGCTGGACCATCAGTACAGAGAATGATACTACAAGTTAGTGGGATAGGATGGGACGGGACGGGACGGGACGGGACAGGACAGGACAGGATAGGATACGATAGGATACGATAGGAACAGCTAATTGATTGTCCCAGCTTTATGTATGGTGTAAGATTCCATGTATCAAGCATAGTAAGCAATGTTAATCTACAGCTGAAAAAATAAAAAGGCCTATTTGCAACAGAGAAGTCTTCACAGAACAGGCAGAAAACACCCCAAACACTCATACACTCTCCAAGTTAGCACACTTTGCATTAACAGTGTTAGTAAGGTAAGAAGAGTAGTCCAAGGGTAAGGTAACACATGAAAAACAGAAATATAAAAAGAACCTGAGGGAAAGTAAGAGGTCAAAAGATGAAAGAATAGAACTGAATGGATGAAAATGCATAAATAACAAACACATCCCAGAGGATGAAACCATCCCAGGACTTTATCTCCTTTGCAGAAGTTATTCAGTTTAAACAGCAGAGAGGAGGAGAAGGAGGAAGAATGGAGCAGGGGTGAGGAAGAGTGGAAGAGAGAGGGGTGATGGCAAAGCCCACATAGTTATAAAGCCTAATGCAGGGCTCAGCAGTGTCTCCAAGGCTGTTGGTTGGTCCATACCCTGAAGTCAGCAAATGCCATTGCTATGATCCAATTACATGTTATACCATGAAGCAGAGGTGCAGTGATACAGTGTTTCTGAATCAATGCAAACAACCCTCTCATCAATTTAAAATAGCTCAGAATTCTAACCACTATTATAGCTCAAAATACATTGCTCTGCCACCCAAAATGTTAGGCAGATTCCTAATTAAAGAAACAGACTTGACCTTCTTTGCCCGGAACTAACACCGCCTACTCTGCATACAGAAAAAGAACACTTAAAAATAAAATAAAATAAAAAATATATAAATCAATAGCTCTAAAATGGAATTATCTCCATTTATCCTTTCTCTATCAAGAACTAAGTCTCTAGAGGTCCCTTCTAACCTCTTGCATTCTATGAACTAACTCAAAGAATCATAGTCACTGAGGGAGCTTAATTGCTTATCACAGTCTAAGATCTAATGGAAATGGCCAAGTATAAAATAATACAGTTCAATTGATATCAGCAAGAAATATATTGCTTAAGAACTTAAAACACTTTATCCCCTGTATGTTCTAAATTATAGCCACCACATCCAGTGTTACCTAACAATTTACCAAGTATTGAATTCTATCTGAATTAATCCAGAACAGTGAAGATCAGTTTTCAAGATTCTGCTCTAGGAATTATTTCCCGCAGTCAGGTTTTGGGTGAGAAAATGTGGCACTAGGTTTCTTGCTTTTGGCAATAAATATAACCCACATAACATTTACACTGAAAACATGGCAAAAAGAAAGTCTCCCTTCTTAATAAATGTGAGTTGATGTAAGTATTTCCAGTTCAAATAATATAACCATGTCTCAGTTTGGAATACTTCAGTATCACAAGTGATAACAAAAAAATATTTAGATGAATACAGTAATGAAGAGGTTAAATCTGATTGTAATTAGATTTCAGTATGCATGGTCATGTGGCTAATAGTAAATTTTCCTTGATTAACTGATCCTGTTTGTTAAGAGCTCCTATTAACTCTATGTCGGCTGTAGAGACACACCATGGACCAGTGCAAGATTAATGAAGGCAGGTACGCATGCTGATTAGAATGTGGCAGTTTAATAAACTCTTCTAACATTAAATTATTTAATGCATTCATGCTCATGTAGGCTATTCGATGGTCAGCTTGACCACCTATGTGTTAATATTGGGAATTGAAATGCAGAGGATGGAAGAAATATAGCAGTGGATGAGGTAATTAGCTCTCATGTCTGATAAATGGGGCAATACCTATGTGTATACATGTTTTAGCACATCACAAATGGTGCTTTCATTAGCTGGAATCTCTTGCTGAAAATTTTCTGAACGTTTAGTTTGATTTTGATCCCATAAACAATTCAGCTAACTACTATAGCCACAGTCTGTTTAATATTTGAAGCAAATTTAAAGCGAGCTATAGCGATAAAATACATTGTTAAAATATAACACAAAAATTATCATTGAAGCTTTGAAGTCAGTTGGGTGTTCTTCCAGTGCACTGTTTTGAAACAAAGAAAATGTTTAATAAACATTATCTGAAAAGTTACATGCTGTGGGTTGATTCATGTTTTATCTTGTGTATTTCTCTCTCCAGTGTCACTAGCAAGTGGTTATTTACTTTGCAGGGAACTTGTTGAAGTTTGAGGAAGATGTCAAGCCAAAGAGTTGCTCTTCAATCCACTACCAGCATCATCTAAGTGTACACTTGAGTTATACACTGAGTTGCATTCCACCTTGTTATGGGGCAACACCCTGTCATATACTGTGTCAATTCACATTAAAAATAACATAAAACAAACAGGATGTTTTGGTGTAACATAGTGGGCCACATAATTTGATGTATTTTGCCTTCATAGTGGCATCCAAAACATGACGGTGGGAGAGCTGAGGACTGGCCTGGTAGTCCTTCTGCCCAGCCCTTTCTGCTGGCATTTGAGTCTCCTTTCAGATCATTTAGCAAATCCAAATAAATGATGGGAATGGCTGATGGGCTTCAATTCAACACTATGTCCAGCTTCAAAATCTTTAACAAGATATAACCTTGCTAAAGCACTTTGGTGAATGAGCACTTTACTTATTGACTGTGGTCTCTGTCCATTCACTTACAGTAAGCCACTCATTTCAAATAGCTTTTCTAACATTTTAAAGATTAAAATGATATAAAATGAATAGCTTTAGTACTGATCAGCCATGTAAGTGCATATTACTAGAATTTAATTAGCCAAGCTATTACGTCATTGCCAATAGTACAGTGTGACAATATTGATGAAAAAAATCCATCACTCCAGGCCTAGAAATCTTACCCAAACATAGGGTCTACTAGACAGAATTGGGGTGGAAACTGTGCCTTTCCTGATAAATGTTGAGTCCTATTACTTCAAAAGATTTTTTTAAAAATTAAATAAAATTACTTGTATAGAAGGTGCAGGTGGTACAGAAAGACATCCATATAATATAGGTAG